>NC_057916.1:53187459-53319535 GCF_018873765.1 Telopea speciosissima
GGGATCCCAAAGAGAAAGAAATTTCATCTCTTTTCCATCCCATAGAAAGAGGGATCCGTCCCATACCCAAATGCATAGCAAAAAGAGATCGATTCGGGTTTCTTTCACATCCCATGAATAATCATATAATTGAAACAAGAGGAATTAACAGAAACTTGCTAACCTGATGAGCCTCAAGTGTTGCTCCTCCAATAGACAGTGGTTCTTCTTCCAACGAGCACACTAGGTAAACAGATCTAAACCTCCAATGGTGCAACCAAGGTTCTCCAAGTTAAAACCAGATCTTCTTCTTCAAATCTTCAAGCACAGATCTGGGTTTCCAAAACCCTAACTCTCAAAAGCTAGAGAGAACAGGAAGGAGAGAGAGAGAGGGAACCAAAAACGTGGGAGAGAGGGGGAGCACCAAAAATTTGCCCAAGACTGAAAAAACTAAACTCCCCCTCCACATTTTAGGTGTTTAAAAATAGACAGGGCTTCTGAAGTCATGTTTGGTTAAATCCCAGTGAGAGTCTCTTTCTCTCTCCTCTTAGACTTGAACCTGGTTAAACCTGATGGGCTTCTAATTGGTGAAGAAGCAAAATCTAATAGGGAATAGTTTAATTAATTATTTATTTTATATTTAATTGATAAATAATAAATTGCACCATATCCAATAAATTAAATAAAAATTTAATTAATTAGCAAATTCCAATGATACCCTTACATAATAATTAATTATTATGTACCAACCCACCACTAATCAACATCACCATTATGGAATCTAGGGCATGTACACATGTACTGCCAAATCCCATTCCATAGTACATGTCCACACGAGAGCGTCTGTGTACGTGAACGGGTCCCGCAAAACACGATAAAATATTTTCAATTAAAACTACATATAATCTATCATTTTATGTAAAATAGGTTTTGCAAAAACCATTTCTATAACGGCACTGGATCCAAATTACGATCCGACCATCCATAGACAATCTCTATCTTGATGTTCCCCAATCGGGCAGTGGTGACCATGTTGAGTAACTCTCACTCACGAAATGTTTGCGCATTCCCAGAACACCGGCTTTGACTCTCTTGTATCTCAGTCATTGATGATCCAAAGAATGTGGTCACATTTCGCAATGACAATATCCTCTCAGGTACAGGATCTCGATGACACATGTTTATCCCATCCTACATCTGGCAATAATACATGAGGGAATCGACAAAGTAGATTCTTCGCCAATGCACATCGTAATGTGCACTCACATTCGTACCCTGACATCAACATGTCTAGGCATACCCAATGCGACGACCATATGATAAGGGTGCTTATGCTAAACCCTAGTCGTGACTACCATTTTAAGTAAAACTTACGGACACATAATGCTCAAAAAGTTTATATCGCATGTGATAATATTAAACCAAAATGTATAAAAGGTTTAATACAAAGTAAACTAGATCGAACCGGACCGAACCGGATTCGATGGACACATAAATCCAACAATCTCCCACTTATACATCAAAGCCAATTTCCTATACATTTTAAACCCATGCCCTTCATGTGTTTTTCAAATACTCTAGGAGACAAACTCTTTGTCATGGCATCCAACACATTTTCAATAGTGTCTACTTTGGAGATACTTATGTCACCCAACTGGATTATCTCCCTGATAAGGTGATTGTCATGCCCCTATCGCAAGCTTAGGAATAAGCACAGTTAAGAGGGTGATTAAGATGACATGCGCCACCCCAATTCCTACTAGGATCAATGATACAGTGTCCCAAGCCATAGTCAACAACCAAGGACCCACCCAAATGATTACATTTGCGTAAAAGAGAGGAATATTCCATTAAACATCAGAGTTAATATGAGCGGAAGCAATATGTATATAGCAATTACAATATGTTCAGCTGCCTAGGTGATACAGTAATAGTTTAACACTGACTACCAACTGACCATGACATAACTATTCCAAATAATAATAAGTTATTACAGAAATGTTCATAATGGGCACAAACCCCAAAAGAATCAAAAGTGGGGACAATCCCCAACAACATCAGTGCCCGTAAGCACAATCATCACAGGGGCAGCCGTCGCTGTGTTCATCTGACACAAACTTAGGTTCCTCTACGTCAATAATGTCATAATCTACCAGCTAAGCTTCTAGGCTAGCCAAATAGCCACCATCTGCATCAAAATCTAAAAAGTTGTGTACACAGGGGATTAGCTCCACTGAGCCAGTGAGGGGAAAGGGGAGTGCACAAACACACAATCACACATACTCCATGATGCATGTAATGTTAAATATATTTTCCACCTAACAAACATATCTAAGTCATGGTATATGCTACTGTGATAACTCGGGAGACACTGAGGGTCACTTAACTTATCGCCCCAGTCAAACCTCAATTATCACACGGGAGCCTACCCTGGTAGAAGCCATCAGACGACCCAATGGCAGACCCTGATAGCCATCACTACCCCTGACCTGGCCTCTCCCACCTCCACAGGCAACAGGTGCTTAGACTATCCAACACATAAACCCTTGTTGGCAAGGATCGTAGCATGAGAAAATAAAAATCCTAGCCACAGATATACTACATGCAAGTCCTATCGTCCCGAGAGGTATTCTGGGTGCATCAACGTCCCAGTCCATTAAATACCCGGATACCAGCACGGCACGACGCATACAGACCAGGATGGCAAGCAATGAATATAATAAGAATTTCCGGCATTCCGACACCGGTATACCCGACACCGTAACCCAATACAATAAGGTAAAGTAAACATATCCACATTTCATCAGTTCATATCCAACATGGTTTTATATGCAAAGATGCAACATGGTAAGGATGAATGCAAGCATAAAAACCATCATGTAATCTATATAGTTATATATTATATATCAAGCCCAAACATCACCCAAAGCCCACATACAGTTTGTTTGCTTGTCGTTCAGTGTGTTTGGTAAAGTTTGCTTTGGTGCACGTACTCTTGTACAGATTCCGAAGTCTGAAGGTGCGTAAGAATAATGTTAGAAGTGTATAGGTGAGTCCCATGAGGGGTCCCAGCAATTTATTTGAAGTTTGGGTCAAGACAGCAAGGGCGGATGCAGGAACGGAGGCAGCCAGATGAGTCCGCTCCTGAATCCGTCCAGGCCAAACTCTGAAAACATATGAAACGGATTCACGGGCAGGTGTCGAACATGAATCCGCTCGTACATCCGTCCAAACCCTGAGAAATTTCCGAGAGCGAATTGAGCTAATGGCAGATTTACCAAGTGCGTCTGCTCGTGGCTCCGCCCAGGCTAAACGGCTTGGTTAAATCGGACGGACTAACGTGCGGAAACACAACAGTGAATCCGCTCGTGGATGGACTTTCCTTTGAAATCTGAGAAGATTTTCACCGCCAGCCTTTCATCCATGGAACCACAAGGGTCCTAGGGTTAGGCAGGTGAGTCAAATCCTTCGTTGGGGGTCCAAAACATATATCCCATTATAGAACTTAGAGGATCCACGGAGTTGGATCCATCTCCAAGGTTTTTCCCAAACTTAATCTAGGTCTTCCATACTTTGAACAGCAATTTAGGTCATCAAAGCCATGAAGGCAGCCAGGGAAAAGGAAGTAAGTCTCAATTTGAATATTCATTAGGGATTACTAGGTTCCCAAGGGAAACCCTAGGCTAAGGATCGATCCCAGAGGAATGCACAACCATAAAATGGAAAAGAGGGGCAGAAAGGTGAGAACATTAACGTCAAGAATGGACCAAAGGATGGCTTCCACCTCCACAGCTCCTCCAATCTTCCCTCTAAAGCTTTCAAAGCTCTCCAAGTCTCCAACGTTTTGGGTAGGTAGGAGAAATAAATGAGTCTTAGTGACCAAGTTTTGCCTTTATAATTAATCCCCACTTAGGGCCTGTTTGGCTTGGGCTTTAAGAGTCAAAACTCATTTAAAAGCCTACTAGGCAAATGGGTCCACCTATATGGCACACACTCCAGCCGAGGAGACCAAGGGTGGGGCCCACCTTGTCTAGGTGCCTAGATAAGATGCCCGGGGGCACAGGGTGTGGGTCCCACACGAGGAAAACACCCAAAAGCCTAAAATAGTACCGGCGGTAGCAGTCTTTATGAGTCCGTTCGTGCGTCCGTTGCTGCTGTAAAGGGCAGAACCCTAAATAAATTGATTGGGCTTTAGCATACACTTCAAGGCCAACAAGGGGAAAGGTATACTAACATTCACAAAGGCAGTATCTTACCCCTCGACCATCACGACGTGTCCTTCGTGATCCTAAAGAGTTTTTCGATCCCGATGCTAAGCTCATCGCCGAAAGAGGTGTCGAGGTGTGGGGACACAGGGAACGCCTTTTGGTACTCTTTACACCGGGGACTCGTGCTAGGAAGATAGTCGACGAAATCACCATCAATAAATCTTCCCCACTGCCGATTAAGGAACCTCTTCTCCACAGGCAGGCCCGTGAATTGGTAAACTATCTTATGGCTAAGTTTGACCACAAGTGAAAACAGCTCACCAGTGTACACGGCAGCGGAATCTACACGTCACAAGAGAGAGAAATTATAATTAATAGCAATCCGAGCACGGATGTAACATCCTCCCCACCTTACAAAAATTTCATCCCCGAAATTTGTCTTACCTTGTAAGAATCCAAGGGAAGGGTACTTTGCTCGCATCTCCACCTCAGCTTCCCAGGACGCTTCTTCTTCTGGGTGGTTGCACCACTTCACTTTCACATAGTGAATAGGCCTATTGCAGAGATTCACCATTTTGTTGTCCAAGATTTTTTCAAGCTGTTCTTTATAAGACATATCCGCTGCCAACTCTGGTGGTTCTTGAGATAGAACATGACTGGGATCACGCACTTACTTCCGTACCATAGACACGTGGAAGACATCGTGCACACCATCCAAAGATGGTGGGAGCGCCAACCGATAAGCCACCGGTCCAATCTTTGCAAGAATTTCATAGGGCCCAATATATCTCGGGCTTAGCTTGCCCTTCTTGCTGAACCGCATCACGTCTTTAGTAGGTGACACCTTGAGGAATACCTTGTCACCAATAAGGAACTCTAGATCCTTCCGTCTTTGGTTTGCATAGCCCTTCTGCCTAGACTGGGCAGCCTTGATTCGTTCACGGATCAAATCCATCTTCTCACAGGTTGCTTGGATCAATTCCGGACCAAGGATACGCCACTCACCTACCTCGTCCCAGTATAATGGAGTATGACACTTCTTCCCATACTGAGCTTCAAATGGAGCCATTCCGATAGTAGCTTGATAACTGTTGTTGTAAGCAAATTCGATAAGCAAGATGTGCTCATCCCAATTGCCCTGCATATCAATGGCACAGGCTCGAAGCATGTCTTCGAATGTTTGTATTATCCTCTCCGACTGTCCATCGGTCTGTGGATGGAAGGCAGTGCTAAAACTCAATAAGGTACCCATAGCTTTCTAGAATCCGCCCCAAAACTTGGATGTGAACCTGGGATCCCAATCCGAGATAATGCTAACTGGAACTCCGTGCAGGCGAACCACGTTATCAATGTACAAGCGGGCCAGCTTATCCATAGAATAGGTAACATTTATTGGGATGAAATGAGCTGTCTTTGTCAGTCTGTCCACAATAACCCATAGAGCATCAACACCTCTAGGTGTACGAGGCAGTCCAGTGACGAAGTCCATGGTGACATGTTCCTACTTCCATTGGCAATGATTGTAAAAGGCCATGGGGCCGTTGTCGATCTGCCTTCACTTGCTGGCAAGTGAGGCATTCGACCACAAATTCAGCTACGTCCCTCTTCATTCCACTCCACCAGTAGTGTCCTTTCAGTTCCTTGTACATTTTAGTACTACCGAGGTGAATTGAATAGGGAGAATCATGTGCTTCTGACAACACTTCCTTCCTCAGCTGATCGTCTTTAAGAACACATAGCCGATCTCTAAACATGAGAACGCCGCTATCCGTCAATGTAAAATCTAGATCTCGCTGTGTATCACCCTGGATAGCTTCAATGATCCCCTGAAAGCGTTGATCTGAAACCTGAGCTGACTGATCCTTTCCACTAAGGTTGCTTGCACATATAAGGCTACTAGAGATAGGGTAACACCCTCTACCAATAAGTCCAAATCCATCCTTCTAGCTTCTTCAACAAGTTCCTTACTGACAGCCAAGGATGCGATGGATAAGGTCTGGGACTTTCGACTAAGAGCATCTGCCACGACGTTTGCCTTACCCGGGTGGTAATGGATGGTGCAATCATAGTCCTTCATGAGTTCCAACCAACGCCTCTATCTCATGTTGACTTCCTTCTGAGTAAAGAAATATTTGAGGCTTTTATGGTCACTATAGATCTCACTCTTCTCTCCATACAGGTAGTGTCTCTAGATCTGCAGGGCAAAGACCATAGCCGCCAACTATAAGTCATAAGTTGGGTAATTCCTCTCATAATCCTTCAATTGGTGAGAAGCGTAGGCTACCACTTTTTCATTCCACATCAAAACACAGCCGAGGCCCATCTTTGAAGCATCACAATAAACTACCATCCC
The DNA here is from genome assembly GCF_018873765.1 of Telopea speciosissima. Taxonomy (NCBI): domain Eukaryota; kingdom Viridiplantae; phylum Streptophyta; class Magnoliopsida; order Proteales; family Proteaceae; genus Telopea; species Telopea speciosissima. The sequence continues at coordinate 53,194,000 of NC_057916.1, forward strand.
TCTGGTACCATTTGGAATGGTAAGTACCAGAGCCGAAATCAACCGTTGCTTCAAATCCTGGAAGTTCCTCTCGCAGTCATCTGACCACTCGAACTTCACTCCCTTCCGGGTCAGTCGAGTCATAGGAGCAAAGATCTTTGAAAAATTCTCGATAAATCTCTTATAATAGCCAGCTAGACCGAGGAAACTGTGAATATCTGCCACATTCTTGGGTGTCTCCTAGTCAACTACGGACTGTACCTTGCCGGGGTCAATTTCAATACCCTTCGCAGAAACCAAATGACCTAAGAAACCCACTTGCTGTAACCAGAAATTGCACTTGCTGAACTTAGCATAGAGTTGCTTTTCTCTCAAGCGCTGCAGCACAAAGCGAAGGTGGTCAGTGTGCTCTTCTTCGCTCTTGAAGTAGACCAGGATGTCGTCAATAAACACGATGATGTACTTATCCAATATGTCGTGAAACACCCTATTCATTAATTCCATAAAAGCTGCCGGGGCATGGGTCAGCCCGAAGGACATAACCAGAAACTTGTAGTGTCCATATTGCGATCTGAACGCGGTCTTGCTAATGTCACTACCTCTGATCTTCAATTGATGATACCCCGAGTTGAGATCAATCTTGGAAAATACCCTTGTGCCTTGCAATTGGTCGAATAGATCATCGATCCTAGGCAGCGGGTACCGATTCTTGATCATAAGCTTGTTGAGTTCACGATAGTCAATGCACATACGCATACTACCGTCCTTCTTCTTTACAAACAAAATAGGTGTACCCCACGGGGAAATACTTGGCCGGATGAAGCCCTTCTTCAATAGGTCATTAACTTGCTCTTGAAGTTCTTTCAATTCTGATGGGGCCATTCTATATAGGGCCTTGGACACTGGAGCAGCACCGGGCATCAAGTCAATCATAAATTTTGTCTCCCAGTCCGGTGGTAACTGTGTGAGGTCTTCGAAAAGACATCAGGAAAATCTCTTACTACACTTATCTCTTCCATAGGTGTAATCTTAGCTTTAGTGTCCAACACGGAGGCTAAGTAACATTGGCAACCTTGCACTAAGAGCTTCTGAATTTGGAGAGCTAAAATTATTGTGTTTCTAGGCTTTTTACTTTTGCTGCCCTTGAACACAAATTCATTGCCTTCCTCTGACTTGAAGAGTATCTTCCTCTCTGCACAGATCAGGCTAGCTCCGTGAGTGGACAACCAATCCATTCCCAAAATGATATCAAAGTCCCTCATATCTAAGATTATCAAACTAGCCTCAAGTCCATGGTCGCTTACTCGAACAGGGCAAGAGTTGAAGGCTTGGTCAAGCTCGACCTTGCTTCCAGTCGGTGTACAAACTATCAGCTTTTATTCCATACTAACCGGCTCAATTGGTAACTTCATAGCAAACGAAGATGAAATAAAGGAGTGCACGCTCCCGAGTCAAATAACACATATGCAGGTAAGGAGCACACAAAAATCATGCCTGACAAACACTGAATAGCCAAACATGATAAACTCAACATAAGGAATTTTACTAAAGTGGTTGAGTGCAATACCTGTGATGACACTAGGGTCAGACTGGGCTTCTTCATGAGTGACAGAATAAACTCGCCCCTGAGTCTTGCTTGCTGGAGGAGAAATAAGTGGGTGAACAACAGTCTTTGCTTGGGGCGCCTTGGAAGTCACAACTGGCCATGAACCTAGTTGTTGAGGTTGTGGGCAATCCTTGACCATATGACCGGATTCTTTGCAATTGTAACAAACAAGAGTCGAGGGCCCATAATAAGGAGCAAATGTGGCTTTAGGCACCTGGGCCACGTCAGGTCTACGAAACTGAATTGGAGCTACATTCGTGTAAGCCCCTCCCCTCTGAAACTTATTAGGTCCCCTAGAGTCATGAGATGGCATTGGCCTCTTGCCAGCTTGTATGGCCCTATAGTTCTCCCTCTACTGATCTTCTATCAATTTGGCAGCTTGAACCACTTCCACATAAATAGGGTACTTGTGTAGTACCATAGAAGTACTCAGGTTGGCTCTAAGCCCCCTTTCAAACCTTCTTGCCTTCACTTCCTCAGTCTTAAAGTGTGTCGGAGCAAAGTAAAAATGCTCCTCAAAGATCTGTTGATATTCAAGGACCGACTTGGATCCCTGGTTGAGGCATATGAATTCAATTTCCTTCTTCTCTCAAAAAATCCTTGGGAAGTAATTCTCGAGAAAGGCTTCTATAAACTGAGCCCAAGTTGCATTTGGGTACTTGGCCCAGAAATGTTCCTTTGAGGAATGCCACCATGCATCAGCATCACCTCGAAGTTGGAAAGTGTCACGTCACTACACGGTAGTACCTCAAAGATCCTTTCTAGATCCCGTATCCAGGTAGCCGGGAACAAAGAGTCATGGATCAACTTATAAAAAGTAGGAGGACGATGCTTTTGAAACTTCTCAGAAAGTTTGGAGGCATCGACCCACTTTGGGGCCACATTTCTGACTGGTAAGGCAACCAGAGCAGGAGGAGGTGGATTTTGGAACACTTGCACTGCAGGGACTTCATTTGCAGCTGGCCTAGGAGGAGGAATGATAGGAGTGGTATTAGCTGTGGGATTAGGGACTTCGTGCACCGGAGGTGGCACTCTTGGTCCTTCCCGACTAACATTCTGAAGCTGGGCAGTCACATTCTGCATGAAAGCTCGCTGCTCATCCTGGGATTCCCAATGTTCCCTTTGCATATCTCGTAGAATGTTCCCTAAGAGTGCGGCAACATCCGCATTAGTGTTCAGTGGAGGTGGTGTAGGCAAACCTTCCTCAGAGAAATCACCGGCATCATTCCTAGGAGGGGAACCATTCCGATTGCGAGTATTGACCATGGTTTAGCACCTGATATAATTAAGATGCTTCACATGTTAGCACAAGGACAAGGGAAATAAGTGCAAGGTAAGGGACCTCAAGGGAAATAAGCACAAAATTCTATACAAGGTGTGTGTACCAACACACAAGAGAAACTAGGGCCCTAACGGATGTGGAACGTGAGTCCGTTCTCAGGGTGTTCATTTTGGCCCAAAAAACTGAGCCGAACGGAACTACGGACGGATCCTTGGATCGTGGTTCCGTTCGTGCATTCCGTGCAGTTCAACAAATAAAAAAGTTAGATTTTTATACTCAACGGATTCATGGGAGGAATCACGATAGTGAGTCCGGTCGTGCGTCCGCTCGAAAAATTTTGATAAGAATACCAACCGCGCATTTCATTTTCACTTTGGCTTGTTTGGGAGAGGCGGAGGCACAGAGTAAGGGAAACCCACACTTCGTCCGCTCGAGATTTCTAGCCCTAGATTTGCGGGTTTTTGACTCCTTCACCCTCAAATCCAAACTTCTTACTTCAAGGTATGAGATCCTTTCCCATTTTGACCTCTTTGATTTGTTTTTTAGTCTTCTTCTAGGGTTTTTAACTAGGTTTTTCCTTCCCTTTTCCCATGGTACTGTGTTTGATTACTTAAAGGATGTTGGAATCTTTTTTTTTTTTCCTTGTTTCCTTAACTTCCAATCTATTGATGAACATGTATTACCATGTTTATACCTATCGATTAGGGCTAGGGTTAGTCAAACCCTTGTCAAAATCGAAATTTCCCACTGTTTTGGGTAATTAATTTTGTGGTGGGTAATGCATTTTTATTCTCCATAGATTTCATGAGTTTGTTGCTATTTAATTGCACTGTTACTTGTTTGGCATCATTATCAATGCCTCAAAGGGAATTAGAAGAAAATTCCCAAATTTTTTGCCATTTGAGAAGGGATTTATTTTATGCTTTGGGTATATTTTACTCCTCTTTTGATTTCCCTTACAAGCATGTTGCTTGCAAAATTTGTTTTTTATCCTTATTATTATATCAAATCTTATAGAGGGTTTATTGGGATTTTCTTCCTTGAACCCAAGTTCAAGAGAGCTATTTTCCTACCAATTCTCTTTTATTATCTTATATGAGGTTGGATCATTCATTTGCTATGTTTTTACTCTTAATTCTCTATATTTTTGTTGGAGTTGGAGTGACTAAGCACTCACATAGTCCCCCTTTTCTTTTGTTTGCGTACGTAGGCAATTCTAAAGTGAAATGGCTCCCAAGACTAGGGGAAACAGGGCTCCTACAACAGCACCACCACCACCAGCTCCAGCCCCAGCCCCAGCCCACTATGATGCCAACTTCTTTGTGTCTACTGAAACAGAAAGACTATACACTCGAAAGCTTCATCACAGGAAGATTGACGTGGGAAGAGATGTCATAGTAGAGTAGCTAATTGCCTTCAAAGTGGGGCCAAGATTTGAGAATTTGGGGTGGTTCAATATGCTAACCTTGCCCAGGTACTACTACCCCAAATTGATTGGGCACTTGTACTCCAACATGTCAGTTATTTAGGAGGAAGCATCGAATTAATTCTTTTGTGAAGGGAGTCAGGATATCTTTCAATGAGGTAGAGCTGGGGGTCATTCTTGGGGTTAGTTCTGTTGGAGACCGGGTTTACCATCTACCAGGGAGGGATCCTTTGACTTGTGTGCCCAAAGCAGAGCACAAACATCTGTACTCCACCATGACCAATGACAAGTACACATACCGGATGAATATGACTACATTTGGTAAGTCACAACGGATTTTGACCATGATCGCCAAGACCAACCTTGTTCCTGTCAAGGGCCACAACACTGAGCCCTCTCTCATGTCTGCAACTCTAGGCTACTGTCTGCATCAAGGGGTCCAAGTAAGTCTGCCCTTCATCATGGTTAAGCACATGGAACAGGCCCTATTCAAGTCTAGAATATAGAGGACACTGCCCTATGGAAGGCTCTCACTTGCATTTTCGAGCATTTCCAGGTTAACCTAGAGAATGAGCCACCCTGCGAGAGCTACAAGGAACCTTTTGGGCGAAATTCCCTGGCCTAAATGAAGATCAAATGCAATACATTCAGTGATGGGGAGCCAGTGATCCCAGAGGGTGGTGAGGAGGTAGGTGCAGAAGGAAGTGATGGTGATGAGGAGGGAGGAGTTCCAGTGCAGTTTTCTGCTGGAGCCTCCAGTTCTGGAACCTCTGATATGGGCGCCGTCCTAGATGCCCTTGGCCAGCTGAACACTAACATGGCCAGGCTTAATTCAGATATGGTACAGGGATTTACAGGCATCCATGGACAGTTTGCTTCATACAATCATCGCTTCGAAAAGATAGAGAAGGACATTCACGACATCAATGCCTACCTGTATTATGAAGGTAACGATGAAGAAGATGGGGGCAACGATGAAGAAGATGGGGGCAGCGATGATGAGATGGGGGACTAGACCCCGAGCTATTGGAGTTACTTTTTACTTTCTCTATTTGATGCTTTTTGTGGTCTAGATGGACGTTTCTGAACAATGTTTTAGTTTGGCTTTTTCTTTGTCTTTTCCTTCTTTTCTTTTCTTTTTTGAGCAAGCATGTAATTATGGTTCTTCCAGTTGTAGTTTTTGAGATTTTCTTTTTTGGGTTTGTGTGTGGTTTGCTCGCCTCCAAAGGAGGTTGAGTAAACAGACAGTTGGATGTACATGGAACCTATATAGCTATATATTGACTCTTTAATTCAGATATTGTCCCTATTATTTTGCTATGATTCCCGGATTCCACCCTAGCTAATCTTCTCCCTATGTTTTGCACACATTCCAATTATGTCAGTTGAAGGCTTTTAATTTAGACCCTATTGTGTAGAGTAAATCAAGAGCTCTTGGTAGACCATGTTTGGTGCAAAGCATCATGCTCTGATACCACGCTGTCACGCCCCTATCCCAAGCTTAGGAATAAGCATAGTCAAGAGGGTGATTAGGATGACACGCATCACCCAAATTCCTACCAGGATCAACGACACAGTGTCCCAAGCCATAGTCAACAACCAAGGACTCACCCAAATGATTACATTTTCGTAAAAGAGAGGAATATTCCATTAAACATCAGAGTTAATATGAGCAGAAGCAATATGCATATAGCAGTTACAATATGTTCCGCAAGCTAGGTGATACAGTAATAGTTTAACACTGACTACCAACTGACCATGGCGTAACTACTCAAAATAATAATAAGTTATTATAGAAATGTTCATAATGGGCACAAAGCCCCAAAAAATTCAAAAGTGGGGACAATCCCCAACAACATCAGTGCCCGTAAGCACAATCATCACAGGGGCAACCGTCGCCGTGATCATTTGACATAAATCAGGTTCCTCTGCGCCAATACTGTCATAATCTGCCGGCTGAGCTTCTAGGCCAGCTAAATAGCCACCATCTACATCAAAATCTAAAAAGTTGTGTACACAGGGGGTTAGCTCCACTAAGCCAGTGAGGGGAAAGGGGAGTGTACAAACATACAATCACACATAGTCCATGATGCATATAATGTTAAATATATTTTCCACCTAACAAACATATCTAAGTCATGGTATATGCTACTGTGATAACTTGGGAGACACTGAGGGTCACTTAACTTATCGCCCCAGTCAAACCTCAATTATCACACGGGAGCCTACGCTAGTAGAAGCCATCAGATGACCCAATGGCAGACCCCGATAGCCATCACTACCCCTGACCTGGCCTCTCCCACCTCCATAGGCAACAGGTGTTTAGACTATCCAACACATAAACCCCTGTTGGCAAAGATCGTAGCATGAGGAAATAAAAGTCCTAGCCACAGATATACTACATGCAAGTCCTATCGTCCCGAGAGGTATTTTGGGTGCATCAACGTCCCAGTCCATTAAATACCCGGATACCAACACAGCACGACGCATACAGACCAGGATGGCAAGCAATGAATATAATCAGAATTTTTGGGGTTTCGGCACCGACATACCCGGCACCGTAACCCAATATAATGAAGTAAAGTAAACATATCCACATTTCATCAATTCATATCCAACATGGTTTTATATGCAAAGATGCAACATGGTAAGGATGAATGCAAGCATAAAAACCATCATGTAATCTATATAGTTGTATATTATATATCAAGCCCAAACATCACCCAAAGCCCACTCACAGTTTGTTTGCTTGTCGTTCGGTGCGTTTGGTAAGGTTTACTTTGGTGCACGTACTCCCGTATAGATTTTGAGGTCTGAGGGTGCGTGAGAATAATGTTAGAAGTGTATAGGTGAGTCCCATGAGGGGTCCCAACAATTTATTTGAAGTTTGGGTCAAGACAGCAAAGGCGAATGTAGGAACGGAGGCAGCCAGGTGAGTCCGCTCCTGGATCCGTCCAGGCCAAAATCTGAAAACATATGGAACGGATTCACGGGCGGGTGTCGAACATTAATTCGCTCGTGCATCCGTCTAAACCCTGAGACATTCCAGAGAGCGAACTAAGCTACGGGCGGATTTACCAATGAAGTCCGCTCATGGCTCCGCCCAGGCTAAAAAGCTTGGTTAAACCGGATGGATTAATAGGTGGAAACACGACAGTGGATCCACTCGTGGATCCGTCGAATTTCCTTTGAAATCTGAGAAGATTTCCACCTCCAGCCTTTCATCCATGGAACCACAAGGGTCCTAGGGTTGAGGTGAGTCAAATCCTTCATTGGGGGTCCAAAACATATATCCTATTATAGAACCTAGAGGATCCAAGGGGTTGGATCCAACTCCAAGGTTTTTTCCAAACTTAATCTCGGTCTTCCATGCTTTGAACAGTAATTTAGGTCATCAAAGCCATAAAGGCAGCCAAGGAAAAGGAAGTAAGTCTCAATTTGAATATTCATTAGAGATTACTAGGTTCCCAAGGGAAACCCTAGGCTGAGGATCGATCCTAGAGGAATCCCCAACCATAAAATGGAAAAGAGGGGGAGAAAGGTGAGAACATTCACCTTAAGAATGGACCAAAGGATGGCTTCCACCTCCACAGCTCCTCCAATCTTCCCTCCAAAGCTTTCAAAGCTCTCCAAGTCTCCAACGTTTTGGGTAGGTAGGAGAAGTAAATGAGTCTTAGTAACCAAGTTTTGCCTTTATAATTAATCCCCACTTTGGGCCTGTTTGGTTTGGGTTTTAAGAGTCAAAACTCATTTAAAAGCTTACTAGACAAATGGGTCCACCTATATGGCACACACTCCAGCCAAGGAGACCAAGGGTGGGGCCTACCTTGTCTAGGTGCCTAGATAGGATGCCTGGGGCACGGGGTGTGGGTCCCACACGAGGGAAACACCTAAAAGCCTAAATAGTATGGACGGACTAACGGGTGGTAGCAGTTTTTATGAGTCCATTCGTGGGTCCGTTGCTGCTGTAAAGGGCAGAACCCTAAAGAAATTGATTGGGCTTTGGCCCACACTTCAAGGCCAACAAGGGGAAAGGTATACTAATATTCACAAGGGCAGTATCTTACCCCTCGACTGCCACGACGTGTCTTTTGTGATCCCGAAGAGTTTTTCGATTGCGATGCTAAGCTCATCGCCGAAAGAGGTGTCTAAGTGTGGGGACACAAGGAACGCCTTCTGGTACTCTTCACTCCGGCTCGTACTAGGAGGATAGTCAACGAAATCACCATCGATAAATCTTCCCCATTGCCAGTTAAGGAACCTCTCCTCTACAGGCAGGCTCGTGAACTGGTCAACTATCTTGTGGCTAAGTTTGACCACAAGTGAAAACAGCTCACCAGCGTACACGACAGCAGAATCTACACGTCACAAGAGAGAGAAATTATAATTAATAGCAATTCCCAGCACGGATGTAACAGTGATACTTCTGCTGCACGTTCTTGTTCCTCTGATGAGCCCTAGGCTCCTTTGCTTGTGCAATTGCCTCTCTGTTGTCACATAACAGGGGAATAGGGCATTTTACAAGATCAGAGACTACTCCAAAAATGTTAGGAACTTCCTAATCCAAACGCCTTAATAGCCGCATCAAATGATGCAAGGTGTTCTTAAAAATTGGGATCGACTGTAGATTTCTGTTTTGCACTCCGCCACATAATGACACCTCCACCCATTAAACTGGTAACGACTCACAATACCTATTGCATAGCAAATGTCCGGCCTTATACACAACATAACATACATAAGACTCCCTACTGCTGAAGCATAGGGAATCTTCCTCATCTCTTCAATATCCGTCTGAGACTAAAGACATTGAGATTTGGAAAGACTGACTCCATGTCGAAAAGGAACACTTCCCCGTTTGGAGTTCTTCATATTATATCTGGCCAAGACTTTGTCTATACAGGTAGCTTGTGACAAGCCTAATATCATTTTCTGGCGATCTCTTACAAGTTTGATCCTAAGGATATAGCTAGCTTCACCAAAGTCTTTCATCGAAAAAGTAGTAGACAACTACTGCTTAGCAGACGAAAGAAACCTCACATTGTTACCAATAAGCAATATGTCATCTACGTATAAAACAAGAAAACATACTGCATTCCCACTAATTTACTTGTAAACGCATAGGTCATCCATGTTTTGATCAAAACCAAATGGCTTGATTTATTGATCAAACTTGATGTTCCAGCTTCTGGAAGCCTGCTTTAGTCCATAGATGGACGTCTGCAATTTGTATACTTTTCATTCTTCCTCCAAGGATGAGAACCCCTCTGGTTGTTGCATGTAAATTTTTTCTTGAAGAAATTCATTCAGGAATGCAGTCTGCACATCCATCTGCCAGATCTCATAATCATAGTATGCTACGATTGCCAATAAAATCTTGATAGATTTCATCATCACTACTGGGGAAAAGGTTCCCTCATAATCTATACCCTCTTTCTGGGTATAGCCCTCTACCACCAGTCTCGCTTTGAATCTTTCAACCTTTTCATCCGCGCCCTTCTTCCTCTTAAAGATTCATTTACATCCAATCGACTTAACGCCAAGTGGTCGATCGACTAGAGTTCAGACCTTGTTGCAATGCATCGAATCAATTTCAGAGTGCATTGCCTCCAGCCACCTAGTGACATCACATCTTTAAGAGCCTTAGAGTATGTTATCGGATCATCATCCGATTCAACTGACACCATGTTGAACTCTTCCACTGTTTTCTCTTCTTTGGGGAGAAGAGTAAACTTGGTGGGTGGTCTAATAGTCCTCCCACTGCGTCAAGGTTCTTAAGGTGTTTCCTTTTTAGTGGGTATGTCAACTAGTCTCACTTCTGGAACTGAAGTTTCTGAGTTATCTAATAACTCTTCAATAACTACAGGTTCAGTTTTTTTGGTCAACATCTCTTCCTCCAAAAATGTAACATGTTTGTTAACAATAACCTTTTGGTTAACAGGGTCATAGAAATAGTAATCTATCGTGCCTTTAGGATAGTATAAGAAATAGCACCTCGAAGTTCTGAATTCCAATTTGTCTAGCTGTTACTTTCGCACATATGCTATGCAACCTCATACCCTAAAGTGTTGTATGCTAGGCTTACGCCCTTTCCACAACTCAAAAGGGTGTTTTAGCCACAAACTTAATTGGAACCCTATTCAAGATATAGATCCCTATTTCTAAGACAAATCCTTAAAAAGAAAGAGGCAGCTCACTATAATTGAGCATCGTTTGGACCATATCCAATAAAGTCTTATTGCGTCGTTCGGACACACCATTTTGTTGTGGTGTTCCAGGATTAGTTAGTTGACTGACTATCCCCTGTGAAATGAGATATTCCCCAAATTCATCTGATAAGTACTCGCCTCTGTAATCTGATTCCAAGGCCTTGATGCGCTTATCCAACTGTCTTTTGACCTCAGCTTGGAATTCCTTGAATTCATCAAAGGCTTCCGATTTTCGACGCATCAAGTAGATATAACCATAGCTGGAGTAGTCATAAGTAAATGTTATCAAATACTCAAATCGATATGTTGCTTGTATATTTATGGGTCCACACATATCAATATGTATTAATTCTAACAGATCTGTGGCTCTATTACCTTTATTGTTAAAGGGTTTTTTAGTCATCTTGCCTTGAAGGCATGACTCACAGGTAGGAAATGGTTCCACCTGTCAAACCTGCCCCTAACTGGCTGGAATTTTTGATTGAAGGATAGGAACCCCTGACATGGCATCCAAGCACACTGTGGTGTATCACTCCAATGATTGAATTTAATGGAGAACCCCCGAAGATGTCCTCCTACATACCTGTCAAAAGATGGATAGATGATCCTTGCAGTTGCACTGTCCACAGCATAATGTACTTGATGGACCCCAAGTATTCTCTCTCCTCCCCATAAATGTGGGTCCCACACCAGAAAATAGGTGCAGAAGGCCCTGGGTTAGTGTAGGTGTTAGGCCCCAACCCTGGGCCAAACCCCTGTGCAAGCCCAAAGTGAAACAGCCTTACTATATTCTCTGGGCGATGCACACATCACCCAGAGACATCGCTCAGAGTGGGAAAATGCAGTATTTTTATCTGTAGATGTGTGGGGACCACCCATACTGGTCATGGGCACCCTCCATAGGTTGAAGGGAGTCTGGGGAACCACCTCATACCCTTGGACCCCTGTAGACCCCACCTGAGTGCCCAGAATGACTGAGAATCAGTCTAAAAACACATTCTTGAAATGGGCCTAAGCAGGTAAACAGACCTTAGCAGAGGGCTGGCCTATAAATAGAGGACCCCAGCCTTGTTTTAAAACCTATTTCACTGCTGAAACCGTGGGAGAGAAAAGAAGAGAGAAAAGAGAGAAAGAGAAGGAGAAGGAGAAGGAAGGAAGGAGAAGAAGAAGGGAAGCTTACCCGTTGTGCATTAGTTCAGTCTAGCAGCTATCCTAGACCATTACAGGTATAAAATCATACCTTAAGTATGTTGTTGTACTGCTATTACTGTTCACCTCCCTAGATCTCTGTGTTTTTTATGTATATCTGGCCATGGATAGCCTAGAGCAGTTGGGGGCTACCATAAACCACCTCAGATCCAACATGCAAACATGGTGCATGGAAGATCTGAGCTTTTAAATGATGTTTTGATTGCTGTTGTACACCAGAGACCGAAATCCATGCATGTGCCAGACTGCACTGTACTGTTGCACCAAGAACAGGCAGTCTGGGCTCAGATCTGTGTACACTGGCTGCACCCAGCCTAGCCATGTGTTGCAGCATCCCTAGGTCACCCTAACATACGTGGGACAGCACTTGAATGCAGCCCAATCCATGCCCAAAAGCTGGAACACAACTGGGTTACTATTCACTGGGTTGTTTGGGCAGCTCCTGACAGCCAAGAGATGGGCCCAGGTCAAAATCCAAATGGACCAGTGCAAACTACACCCCATGAGGTCCATAATGACCTAACATGCATGGGGGATTGATCAAGGCACTGCCCATGGTGCAAAACCTTGGAATTGGAGCCTGTTCACGTTCTAAGCAGGCTCTGGGCGATGCACTGGGCGATGCACACATCACCCAGAGACATCGCCCAGAGAATTAAAGTGGGTATTTCTGCAAATCTGTTTTGGGGGCTTCCACTATGGTACTGTAAGCAGTGTAAGGAGGTGGTAAATGACCAAAATACCCCTCCTCACATCTGTTCATATATATTTGTACCTCGGGTACCCAAGTGGGCCCCGCAGGGCTTGGAAACCCTGCCTATGTTAGTCCTGCAGCACTGCTGACTTGGGGACAGTGTTATGAGGCTATTGTGACCTAGAATCATGTACTACAATGGTAAATTACCATCCTGCCCCTAGATCACATTCTCCAGATGATGCACTGGGACTTGGGCCTAAAGCCCAATGCAAAGCCTAGAGAATACCAAGTGATGACTGACTGTACACCAAGTCAAACCAGTGAGCCTAGATCAACCCTAGGACATCCCAAAATAGTATGGAATGTTAAATGACATATTTCTGATTTATACTTAGGGTTTGATCCCATGCTCGAGGTATACTGCTAGACTACAGCCGAAAGTGAAACAACAGCTGATCTCGTAGAACCAGACCCAGGTAAGTGAAATGTTATCATGTATGTACATGTAACATAATGACTTGTTGAAATTTAAATTCCTATAATAATGATACTGTGTTACATGATCAAATTCAAATCTTATAACTATTACACACTGTGTGATTGTTGATCAATCCTGCTTAAATACTTCATGATGAATGCGAATGCTAGACTAGATGCCGTAACTGGCTTGGAAATGAGGCCTGTGGGAGCCCATAGAATGGGATACGGTTAACATCGCCTGACTCATACGATGCCATATAGACATGGGGTTAGAGTTTCATCACCCGTGTTACGTACCCTTGCCAACAGGAGTTAAGGTGTTGGATGCCTGTGAGGACTACCGTAAAACCTCGAGCGAATACGCCAGGAAGCCTCGGTAATAAGCTGGGATGCCTCGGGCAATATGCCGGGAAGCCTCAAGCTATATGCTTGGGAAGCACCGAAATGGTGAATTATGGTTATAAGCCAAACTAAGTAAATCCTCGAGCTATATGCCAGGAAGCTCCGAAAGGATGAATTATGATACTAAGTCGGTTACCTCACAGGTTTAATCACAGAGGGTTGGTCGGGCTGACCAAGGGTATGTACGCTGGAGCTTACTGGTCCTCTCCGACAACTCAATGGGTGTATCGCGGGAAGGGGTTTCAAGCCCGCACCAGGGATACATGTATTGGGGATTGTAGTAGCACTAACCTGTCTTAGTTGTATTGGTATGTGGTTAATAAATAACTGGACTTGCATATCATGTAGGATCATGTGGAATGTGGTTACATATGCATGCATGATGATATGTTTTACTCACGGGCTCAGTGGGGCTCACACTGTGTTATATATGTTTTTTTTTTCTATTAGATGATTGTGCAGGTGCATGCCACTATGGCATAGAGCCTTGGTGGTTATGATGATATTGGTATGGACCCCGATGATGTGAGCGTTCTCAGTGGTTATTGACGATGACCCGTGAAGGGTTCTCTTGATGCTTTTTGTCTTGGGGACTCTTTTTTGATTTTGTCAGGAGTTTATCCTCGTCTTTGTTTCTAGTCTTAGTTCTTTCTTTTTGGGGTTGAGTTATCTCTCCCTGTACATATGTACTTTTATTTCCGCTTATGTATATGATGGATCTTACTGTTCAGTCTGTGGGTTGTATGGGGGAAATGAACAACTTTACTTATGTATATATAACAATCATTTCCTGTATCGCTACGTTTTCTCTTTCTTCCATTTCAAACATAGTATATCTGTAGCACTCTGATTTTACTTGTGGTAATGTTATGGATGTGTGTTCGTGAGTGTATTAACTGCTTCTAGATCCGTGGGATTTGGTGGATTGCCGTTATGCAATTCGGGTCACCTACCTAATCCTCCTAGGGGGTGGTTTGGAGTGTGACACCACCCTTAGACTCTGCAAGGGACCATCTCTTACAAGCCTACTGATTCGGTCCATGTTAATGTGACCTAATCTTAGATGCCACAAATATATTGAGTTCACTGGAGCTGCTTTACGTTTCAAATCAACATTTAAAACTTCATTCATTCTAACCAGGCAATCTAGGAAATACAATCCACTTTGCAAATATCCAGTTGCCACAAAAATATTATTCAAACGAATGCCCAAATTAGAATTAAAGGAAAAATAATACTCATCCAAAATTTGTTTGGAAACAAAGAGTATCTTCCTCTTCAAAGAGGGTACATAATAACAATCCTTTAAAATTAAATCTAATGAACTAAAACTCAAAGTAAAAGTTCCTACGGCCAATGCCATGGCTTCAGCTCCAGTGCCCACCCAAAGACGCACCTCATTTCTTTTCAGTTTCCTTGTCTCCTTAAACCCCTGCAATACATTGCAAATGTAAACAGTGGAACCACTATCCACCAACCAAGGATTGGTCAGTTCAAAGGACAAATTAGACTCATAAAAAATGTTTACATCACATGTACCTTCTTTAGCAGTTTCTGTATCATCTGGCTTCTTGTCTTTCACAATTTCCATGAATGCATGACAGTTTCTTTTCCAATGACCCTCCTTGCAATAGAAGCACTTGCTTTTAGTCTTCTTATTGCCAGACTTCCCAACCTTGGGTTTCAGGGTTTTACCCTTATTTCCCTTTTTCTTCTTCTTCCCATTTGAAAAAGGGGTCACATCAATTGTATTGACCTCAGTCTTATCCTTTTTCAAGGTAGTTTCCGCCTCTACGTTAGCTAGCTCGATGAGCTCTAGCTCCTTATCTGACATCTTGTAGGACATCCGAAAATGAGCGAAGGTAGAAGGCAGTAATGACAAGATCACATTAGTCTTATACTGCAGGTCAAACTTGGTCCCCATGAATTCTAGTTTTTCAAACAGATTAATCATTTTCATGACGTGGTCCATCACTTGATTCCCTTGGGCCATTTTGTAATTATGGATCTGACTCACTACGTCGTAATGCGCATGTGTCAGTTGCTTGTTAAATAATTCAGCAAGCTTATCCATTTTACCGTCTGTAGTACATATATCCTTGACTGAGTCCAATACTGACTTTTCCAATGTTCCAAGAATATAGAGAAAAGACCTAGAATCCCTCATAAGGAAATCCTACATTCTCTCATGTTCCTCAAAATCATCATGGTGGGGTTCAGGAGGAATTTGTTCATCAAGAACGGAGAAGAAACCTTCTGCAGTCGAGCAATTTAATGCTCCAGTACCAGTCAACATAATTCGTTCAATTTATTTTGTAATCGTTAATGAGTGTTAACAGATTGGAATTAACGACAGCCATTGAATTTAGAATCTATACATCTACCAATAAACCACTTGCATATTAATAACCATCGATAAAAATTGAGCATACATATCAATAGTCTCTCATAATTTAGGTCTCCCTCGTGACCCAAAAAATGAATTGGATACCTACAACCCTTGGATGCATAATTTACCCTGTCAGAAGTCATACACACCGTGATAGTGTGGACTACTCTTCCACCTCTTGGGCTTCCAATATTTTCAGCCTCCAGGGTGTCATGTCCAGATTTTGTCGACTGACATACACCCAAGTCACGTATACACCTATTGCATTAGTTAGAATCATGGAATCATAAAAGCTGGCCCACTGTCGCAGTGCCCTCTCACTATTCTTACCCTAACGTATCTAGATAAAGATAAATATAAATGATCATGTGATAATGAGCCTGGCAATGTCCTATCGGCATATGCAAGGTCATATCACATAACCTCTACGCTTACCTTCAATAGGAGGCCATGGATATGTCTACTAATCTAAACTAATCCATATCATACATGTATTGTAATCAAAGCGGGATAATGAAACACTCTCACAACATATCATGGATGTCATCAAATAACATAATTAATCAACATTAATTATAAGTGATTCTGGAATGGCAGCATTTTTATTAGAAGCAATTTAAAAATCTCTCCCAAAAAAAATAAAAACTAATAATCTTCATGGGCGCATCATCATGCCAAGGATGTTCCATGCTTCAACTCGATCATCTCCTCCATGTTCTCTTCCTTCAAAATTGGCGATCATCATCTCCATGAACTTTGAACACATGCGGATCATTATCAACATGCTCTGAGAAATCTCATCTTCTCTAAAAATTATATTTGAAGCCTAGGAAAATTTCTCTACACTTTCCTTTCAAATATAAAGACACCCCCATGGAGAAACCAACCCACTATTTTGGGCTGCCCATGGGGTGGAATACATTTGTTTATAAAAAAGTTAGGAGGAGAAAGAAAGAGAGAGAAGCATACATCCACTCATTAACCCCATAAATTAAATCCATGCCATAAATAACCATCCACATTATTAGATGGCGAATCCGATAATCACATCCATAGCACAATACTAAGTACGGGTATAACCATGCAAGTAAACAAAAACATATGGATCCATCAAAATTTGAACCACCACATCACATGTGATAACATGTACTCATGCCCTTTTCATTAAAATCCAATTTTAATCTAAGTGGGTGAATAGAAGAATCTCTTCATCCATCTTCTTCCTCTGAGTCACAAAACTTTTTATATAAAATAAAATTCTGTTTTGCCTTTATTTTTTATTTATTTATTGAGGGAAACAACCATAGTCACACATAGGTCGCACACACACACACATAGGGCCAATCCATGGGCTATGCACGGCACGCGCCAGGCCCACAAGCCTCGAGCAGCAGCCTGCACACAGGCCGCGCGCTGGCTGCCCATAGGTTGGCTTGGGGTGTGGGTGTAGGGCAGGGGTTGGGGTGGAAGCGTGCATCATGCGCTCTACCCTCATATCCATAAAAATTAAAATTAAAGAAATAATAATAATCATCACCCCCAAAGAATACAATCTTTTAAATTTGGGAAAAACATGATTTTAGAATAAAACAAACTTATAACCCACCACATAGGCAAGTTGTTAAAAAATAACAACCTTGTAACTACCCATGTGTACATGGGAAGGTTGTTACAATAACCATGTAACTACCCATATGCATCCATAACTAACTCAAGAAAAGTCTTAACTTACATCTCATACATAATATTTGCTAATAAATTTAATTATGTGATATCCATAGGTGAGAAAGGTGGCTCTGATACCACATTGTTAGTCAAATACCAGTCCATGGGATTGTTGTACTCATGTATCAAGCTGGGTTCACAAATATTGGAAAGTTTGGGTTGCCCTAAGGCACCCACATAAATTTTAGGGTTGCCCATGGTCGCCCATGGGCACCCTAAATAAATTATAGGGTTTCCCATGGTCGCCTATGGGGCGACCTAAATAAATTTTAGAGTTGCCCATGGTCGCTCATGGATGCCCTATTGTGACCCAATTAAGATATGGTATGATAAACCATTACCTAATCCATCTTTTACTTATCCCATAAAATTATAGGATCCCCAAGAGAGAAATTTCATCTTTTTTCCATCCCATGGAAAGAGGGATCCATCTCATACCCGAATGCATAGCAGAAAGAGATCGATTCGGGTTTCTTTCACATCCCATGAATAATCATAACACAAGAAAAATTAATAGAAACTTACTAACCAGATGAGCCTCAAGTGTTGCTCCTCCAATAGACAGTGTTTCTTTCTCCAACGAGCACACCAGGTAAACAGATCTGAACCTCCCAAGGTTCTCCAAGTTAAAACCAGATCTTCTTCTTCAAATCTTCAAGCACAGATCTAGGTTTCCAAAACCTTAATTCTCAAAAACTAGAGAGAGCAAGAAGGAGAGGGAAGAGAGAGAGAGAGAGAGAGAGGAAGCCAAAAACGTGGGAGAGAGGGGAGTACCAAAAATTCGCCCAAGGTTGAAAAAACTAAACTCCCTCTCCATGTTTTAGGTGTTTAAAAATAGATAGGGCTTCTAAAGCCCTGTTTGGATAAATCCCAGTGAGAGTCTGTTTCTCTCTCTCCTCTTAGATTTGAACCTATTTAAACCTGATGGGTTTCTAATTGGTGAAGAAGCAAAATCTAATAGGGAATAGTTTAATTAATTATTTATTTTATATTTAATAGATAAATAATAAATTACAACATATCCAATAAACTAAATAAATAAATAATTAATTAACAAATTTCAATTATACCCTCACATAAATTAATTATTATGTATCAACCCACCACTAATCAACATCACCATTATGGAATCTAGGGCATGTACACATATACTCATGTCCATACGAGAGTGTCTGTGCACGTGATCAGGTACCACAAAACACGAAAAAATATTTTTAAAACTATATATAATCTATCATTTTACATAAAACAAGTTTTGCAAAAACCATTTCTAAAACGACACTGGATCCAGATTCCAATCCGACCATCCACGGACAATCTCTATCTTGATGTTCCCCAATCGGGCAATGGTGACCATGTTGAATAACTCTCTCACTCACGAAATGTTCACGCATTCCCAGGACACCAGCTTTGACTCTCTTGAATCTCAGTCATTGATGATACAAAGAATACGGTCACATTTCGCAGTGACAAGGTCCCCTTAGGTACAGGGTCTCGATGACACATGTATATCCCATCCTACATCTGATAGCAATACATGAGGGAATCGACAAAGTAGATTCTTCGCCAATGCACATCATAATGTGCAGTCGCATTCATACCCTGACATCAACATGTCTAGACATACCCAATGCGACGACAATATGATAAAGATGCCCAGCCCAAACCCTAATCGTGACAACCATTTTAAGTAAAACTTACAGACACATAATGCTCAAAAAGTTTATATCACATGTGATAATATTAAACCAAAATATATAAAAGGTTCAATACAAAAAAAACTGGACCGAACCGGATCGAACCTGATTTGATGGACACATAAATCCAACAGAACCAAGATAAACTCAAGCTTAATTGGCACCTCCTTACTTAACCAGCTTGGTAAAGCTCAATTGACTTTAGATTGAAAGCTTTTCAGTACGTCATCTCTACTTTCCATTGATGTTACATTAACCTAATAATAGAACCAACAACACACATGATCCCTGTCATAGTTTAGACAAACCAAATTTCTCTAGAGTTATGCTATGATCTTTCCTCAATGTCATTAGTAGCAACAATTCTAACCTGTCTGATCTTGATGGACTTCAATTGATCTTAGGCGTTGGTTACATTTCTATACAAGTTCCTATTTTGCATTTCTGATTCGCAAGATCTTTGCCGCACCATCTTGTTGCTTTTTTGAATCTCTTTCTACCAATTAGAGTTCAGAAAGTAATAACTCCAATCCTGGTTCTGGTGGTCCCAACATTTGTATGGTGAAAGCATAACATCACCATTTGTTTTCAGCAACAATCATGTCAAAGCAACTTCAAGTAAAATTACCATAGAAAATGTACTTCTAAATGGAAATTTTCCTTTCCTGAAGTTATAGCAGGAGACAAATGGATCATTGAAAGCTTAACTTCAAGTCATGACTTAAGTGAGTGTCTAATGGCATTTATGTGACGATTGCACAATAAAACATGAATTCCAGCCATTGGCTCATGGATTATAAAGACTTACACAAGCACAAGAGTCCGCAACTGCAAAGAGATTTTGTCTAAAGAGTTCAAGAAAAAAAATTCATGGTTGCAGCACTTCCACGGTGGTGAGAAGATAAGGATTACAATACAACTGTTAATATGTTGTTGTCTAGCATTAATTGTTAAATTCTTGTTTAAAAAACTGTTTTATTAGTCAAAGAAACCCTGAGAAAGCGTCCACGGATTTACAATGTTATTAACTCCCTTGTTTTCTTTTTCTCCTTTTGGGGTGGGGTACACAGGGTTTATGAAGCTAAATACAATATTTCAACTCCTTGTTCTAGTTTAGGTAAAGAAAAAAACCAAAAGGCAAAAATTGAAATTTCTGCTTATCTGAGCAAACCGAGTTCAACCATCTCAGGTTCTCTCGTAGGTTATCAAACAGTTCACATATACACAAGTATAAAGAATTAAAACATTTGGAGCAAGAGAAAGAACAGAAGAGTACATGACATTATTGTTCTAAAAAGAAGGGGAAAAGAACTAGTAACCTTCTGCCACTTTCATCCCATATTATAATTGTTGCTTTTTTACTGTTCATAGTATGTTGCTACATTGCCATTGTGGTGGGAAAGAGCCTATCCAACAGAGTATATACACCTCCACCTAATAGGAGTCCGCCACTGCAAAACCAATAAAAAGTTCAGAAGTGTCTGAGAAACAAAAGCTATCCAAAAAGTTAAAGGTAATAACTAGCCAGCTATGAAGGATAGAGACAATTCTCTGTCCCATGATCACTATCCTATCATAACTTGGTGGTGATAACCTGGGCTTCATCCCTAACAGTTTGAGTAAGAGCACATGTTAAAAGATGGTGAAGCCCACCACAGTCAACAAGATCACAAGTTCATGAAAGCAAGAGTCGCTGGCATACAGTGAAAAAAAACATGTAGGAATCAGGTAGGTATGCTGCACTATCATCCAAAATTCAGTTGTGTCAACTAAAAAGGAGTACCTCATTGGGTTAATCCATGCTGAAAACTTGCGAAATGAAAGCAGGCTCTGCACACAACAATATATCCAGATTCCATTGTTCAATAATTCGTACAAGAGTTTTTCTAGATATGAAGATGCAACAATGAGATGAATGCTAAGAGTTCCTTCTAAACTAGGTTCCGAAATGCTTGCATTTATTTTTACTTTTGATAGATTTTCATACAAATGGGCTCCGCTAAATGCAAAATCAACTAGTGTCATAACCATAGTTGTCAATGCATTGCCTAGGCTCTTTCTTGGGTCCCAGATGACAGCATGCCTTGTTGACACTTCACAAATTTACGTTGCTTTATGTTTATTGTTTTGTTTTTTGATGAATATGTTTATATTCTATCCTATGGTTTCTTTGTTGTATATTAGTTTTCTCATATTAGGTCATTATTAGCATAACTGTATCATAGTGCATTGATATGGCTTCTATATTGCCTATAAGGACAATTAAATAAAATTATTATTGCTATATTACATATAGTCATATACTGCATGCCTACGGCACAGAGCCGTCGCCTAGGCGGGTGCTTCCTCGTTTAGACGCCACTCCAAAGCCTTGGGTCGCCTAGTTGCCATGACAACTATGGTTCGTTCATTACTAGAGAAAATAATCTACTTAATTGAAATAGTTGTCAGGATGATAAATAGAAGAAACTATCCTCCACCAGTGTGATTTTCTCTTTATGTAATGAGTTTATTAAGAGCCACCATTTGGTGAATCCATTGAGTGCAACCTCAAGGTAATGGAAATACTTGGATTGATCTCTATGACCAACCAATCTCTAGATCTCTCTCTTTGAATGACACCTTCAGCATATTTTACTGAGAGCACGAAGAATGGATCATTTAGATTCCCACTGATCAACATTAGACCTCGATGTCACGGATGGGATCCATCAAGTGGAAACCATTCCCCTTTCATGTTCTCCATTTGCTATCAGGGGGCATGGTGGACAGTTTCATTGCATGCTTCTATCTACCTAAGCAGCTCTCATTGAGGACTTCCACCATGAGCAAAAGAAGAAAAATGTATGACATTTACCTGCAAGGCGCCTGCAAAAGAAGCAGCCAGAAGTAGAGGAGCAACATAGCCAGTTGTGTATGTAAGAAGTATGCTGCCACCTATAACTGGATCCTGTCATTTGATTGAGTCCACTTATTCATGAACTAGGCAACATGCCACCCAAAAAAAAAAAAGAAAAAAGAAGTCCAAATCCAATAACAATGCACATAAATGAAATAAATAAACTAATGTTAGTGAACAGAAGTGGTAAACGAATATGAACTTGTATCATAAGAACTTTTCAAGATACATTGCAGACAAATAACATTATACTTGCCGTTAGGAATTATATGAAAGATTTAAATTTAAACTCCATATGGACCAGAACTCTAGTTTCCAATATCAAAACCTCAAACTGTGATTGATGTTCCTATCTGTAATACTCCACTTGGCTCTTTTATCAAGAAAACAAGGCTCTGTCCTTGTTTCCAGGTTCTGTTCCACATATTATTCATGCTTGCATGGTTCTCCATGTTAGTACTGCAGAGAACAGATGAACCATAAATTCGGTTCCATCCTTCTACAATCTTTTCTTCTCTTTTTTTTTTTTTTTTGGGCAGAGTGGTGAGAGAGTAGTGGAGGTAAAACAATACTGTATCACGAAGCTACTTCTTCTAGCAAATGAAAAAATTGAAAAAAAATTGGCTCCAGCTCTGAGCATGACCATCTTTCTGACCCATAAACAAGGCACACATGCAGAAAACGGGAGGGGTGTCAAGGTCTACAATTAGTAGGCCCCAAGGAGAAACATGAAACAAAAGACCATCACCTTGCCGACTCAGAAGTCATTCAGAATTCCAATCCAGGCGGAGAGAAGAAGGTCTAAGTTAAAAATGAATTCAAGACCATGAGTACCTTGGTTGAAGCCACATATCCAAGCAGGGTGGCCAGCACAGGTGTACTACAAGGAGAAGCAGCTAAGGCAAATGTAAGCCCAGCCAAGTAAGCTTGCACACCTGAAAATTCAAACTTCTAATTGTTAGAACGATGCCACCTGTCCACAATTAGCGCATCTGGAAAGTGCTGTTAAAAACTGTTTTCCAAGGAAACTTCCAATCAAGGAAGGGTGAATTACTAGAAGGGAAGTTAGCTGCAGCAGCACGGGGGTCGAAATTGTTGAATAATGAGGGAAGCTTTATTTCAATAATCTGCACCAATAACAACCAACATGAACCTTACCAAACTAGTCACAGTGATTAGATAAAAATCATACAGGATGGTACTAGAACTGAAATTCATAAATAGACAGTTCATATCATTTAGGAAATTACAGAGAAATATATAGATGTACTCATGATGTATAGAAACTCCTATTTGAATAATTTCTAGAGTTTCTTTTTTATGGTTAAAATTTCTAGAGTTTCAAGAAGGTGATAAATCAGAAACTGCATCTTCACCATCTCAATGGCCATAACTCATAACTGTCTTATGAGTTATTACTTTGCCACTAGAAAGTTAGTCCATTCGGGTGGAAAAATCAGAGGTCTCCACTAGGAAATCCCATCCGAAAACGATGGATGAAGAATCTTAATGATAACTTAAGACTAAAATACAGAACAATGTTTGCTAAAATTTTAATTAATCCATAATTTTTAAAATAATCATTGGAAATCATTAAAAAATGGAGAACATAATAAGTCAACTAGAAAATAATCTCTAATCATGTCTGAGTGGCTAATTACCTCCAGAAGATTCAAGCCCATGATGACAGCCAAGCCAGAAGCAGCCACAGGTAAGCCCTGCCCAATCTGTCCATAAGCTTTGCCAGCGAATGAGGCAGATATTCCTAAGATCGCTAACGTTGTTGCCAATCCCAATGAGAATGCAACTGAATCTCCAATAATCTACCAAAAGCATTGGTTTGGTTGAAGAAATTAATTAGGCTGACTTAAGATATAAATGAAACTTTTCACTGAAGAAATTCAGTAAGCAGGAAAAGTACAGGGGCAACTAAGACAACAAAAAGAATATGAAAAGAGGTCAAATTTATTAATGAGAGTAGTTACCTCAACTCGGCTTTTCCCAGAGCCAAATGCTCCTGGATGGTTTCCCACAATATCTTAAATCAGCATGGACCATGAAAAAAGAAATGAAAACAAACTGCAACCGGTTTTCAGGGTCAAATAATGCTTACCAATGTAACCAAGAGTAAGTGGTAATACACTTAATGTACAAGGAGATAGGCTGGTCACAAGCCCTGCCCCAAAGATAACCGCTAAACTGGGAAAAGGAATAAACAGCAAATAGTCAGAGCACTATGTATTGATCATTTGATCTTCCAATATTAAATGAGAATAAAAATGACACAAAATTCAACCTGGTAAAACTGAGTGCTGACAGCTGGTCCTGAACAGCTTCATTAGCCTGCTGTCCAGCTGAATACACGAAGCCTCCAAACCAATCTCCAAGGCCTGTATCAGCCAAAGTTGGGAAAATTGCTGCTCCTTCCTGCCTTGAAGGAAAATAATTCCATTTCCTGAGGTTATATACACGAAGTAAAGCTTGCATGTAACTGACATAATAATCTGATCTGTCAAATATCAATCACCTATCCTGTTAGGAGAAATGAAACATAAAAAATTGTAAATGAAGAAAAGGAGACAAGTTATTGTCAGTAATATTAATTTGGTCACCAAGTTAGAAAGTAAATTTTCTCATTAATAAAATTCAATAAAATATATGGAAAGTAGTTCATGAATCATAATTCATAGCAACTATAAGATAAAAAAATCTTGTGAATCTGAATGAATGTTACTATCATCAGAAACAAAGTTAACATACACATATTTGGTGTGTTTTTTTGGTTTTATTTGATCAAATATTGAAACAATATACTTTTTTGACTTGTAAGAAAACTCTGGTTGATAAAAGTATCGCAAAGTCCATTGCTAAGTGAAAGTACGAAGGAACCTAAAATCCAAGAATGCATTAATCATAGTTGTGGTTGCACAAAGGGCCAGCATGGAACGGAGGGGGGAGTGAATGTAGAAACATGGAAGTAGAGGTTATTAGAAGCTAGGATATGACACAGATAATGTTTGTGGTCGATCACAAAATTTGCTGATCCAACATTTCATTTTATAAGATTAACAACTCAACATCAACTAATTATCAAGTCAACAAAGTCTTATCTCAATTCCTCTTTTTCTGTTGCAATTAAATTCTACAAGTAAACAATAGAATGACAGACAGTATTGATCGCACCACAGCAGATATGAATGATAAGTTGAGAGAGAGAGAGTGTATAGTTGTCAAGGCGTCAAGGCACCTTGGTCGCCTAGACGCCGTGACAACTAAGAGAGAGAGAGGATCTCACCATCACGTTGTTCATGGGCAAGGCCTTTGTTGTGTCTGCTATGACCAAGTTTGCCCCTGGAACAATGGAAAATCAGCCATTGCATATAAAGCTGTGTCGAATTCTAAACTCATATCAGGGTTATAGATAAGTAGCTTTATTCTTCAGATCAATGGAGATGTACCAAATCATTCATAAAACAAAACAAAACAAAAAAAAAAAAACCTTAATTCTTTACCTAAATAAGAAAATATGACGCTAATGTAAACTAATTCCGAGCCAGAAAAATCCAGTGAAAAACTAGTACTGACAGGATCACAAAACAAGGAATATAAACCAAAATAGAAAGATAGAAGGGATAGCAGGGCAGGAATCCACCTACAACAGTTTTGGAATCCACGAAAACCTGTGAAAACAATCCACTTTTCCACTAAGGAATCCATCTTAGTCTTTACTTGTAAACCACAAAGCACACTACTGAATCCACATGAGCAAAAATTCAGAAAAACTAAACTGATATTATTTCAAATTGTTGGAGAGGCCTATGGCCTTAAATATATTTATAATGTGAGCTAACCCAAGTAGGATAACGTTAGAACTGATTATAGATAACCTAATCCAAAAGAAAATAATTAAAAAACAGCGATCTATTCTACTAAAAGACTAAGAGATAGAGATATGCTTATTGCACATCAGGGCTATTCTAGCTAAATGTAAAATAAATAATAAATAAGAAGAAAGATAGAAAAACTACTACTAAGATCCCAATTTAACTAACTAATAAATCCTGTATATCTACCTCCTACCCATTACATAGGCCCATTAAAGAAGCCTATTACAATAAAAACCCCTTGGACCAAATGCCCAACACATATATAACACAACCCAAGGCATATTTCCACTAAAATAAGCCGAAATTCTGTGATTTATCTGCAGCACATGCATTGGTTGGAAACCAAATTCAGATCAAATTCTCAAAAACAGATTTTTCATATTGTCTTAAAACTCAGAAGAATTGTACACAATACAACAATGACTCGGCTACAGGACCAGCCAAAATGGTATAGTTGCAATGTTTAATCCATTCTAAGCCCGAAAAAATCAAGCGGCCAAAGAAGCACTTCAGCGAACAATGATTAAGGCCTTCAATAAGTAGTTAATAATTCAATTTAGAGTAATAAATAATCTCCAAAGTAACAATAATCCACATTGGGCTTAAATTAGGGGATATAATGATATATGACTGTTAAGTACAATTATACACTTTCTTCGTACTACCCAGCAATCCAACAAAGAATAAGACTGATCAAGTTCTATGAATAAGGATGAAGATAAAGACACAAAAAACATACACACCAGCACATGAACATGCATGCACGTGTACATGGAAAGAGTGAGAGGAACACATATAACGTATTTAAAATAAAGATAAGTATGAAATATGTTATACCTGCAGCCAAACTAGCCAAAGTCTTTATTTGTAAGCTGCTACTTCTGTTGGTCTTTGATAAACTAGCAGAGTCTTGGGTATTATCCTCAGGAGTAGAACTACTCATAATTCTGTTGGTAGGTACTTTATTTATCCCTTAGCAAGTACAATGAAAGAATTCACTTTGTTAGATAAGGAAAGCAAAACAACGATGAGACTATATCACAACAAGAAATAAATGAACTACTAAAATTTAGAAATAAATTTTCTTTCCTAAAACTATCATTTAGAAGACTTACACCAATGTAATTTTCATGATACTCAACCTACAGATACCATATCAATCCAAACCGAGAAAACATAGAAAGAGATTGAAAGCCCACTGAGTCAACCCGACTTAATGGAAATTCAAGGCAATTCAAACGGGATAAGACGGTACATTAGCACCCAAAAGAACTGATTAATTACTAAGTTAATTTATCACAAATAATTTATAGCTATCACCTCTCTAGAGAACCAGTTGAGCAGCTTCCAAACATCAGTTATGAATTTCAACAAGGAGAGCCATTTTAAAACAAAATTAGATGGAAACTTAAGTTCGGAAACCCTATACCATACTCAACATCTCTTACAGCGCAGGGGGGAGAAAAAAGGAGTCAGGAAAAAAGAAAAGGAAAGGAAACGGTAATAAGCAGGAAATCTAAACCCACCATGAACGTTTCTTGAGAATCGAGAAGGATGCATAGCACCGCCACTCCAGTGGCTTAGAACCAAAGTCATCTGTGGTACTTACAAAGATGAGAGAAGACTATATCCCTGCAAATTTAGTAAAATTATAACGGAAAGAACAATTTATGGAAGATATGGAAAAATAAAAGTGAAAGTATTTATATTTCTACGGCGAAGAGCCCTGATGAGCTCTCATTCTTTGATAGGAACTATGAAACGTTACCCAGAGAAGGAAGAAAAAAAAACGTCACCGAGCGGAAGAACGGACGGGAGATTTTACACAGCTTGGCGCTTGGGTAGCTCTTATCTTTGTTTTTTTTTGTTTTTTGTTTTTTTTTTCCGGTAAAGAGTGGCTGTCGGCTATCGCTTCTACTTTTATTCTTCTTCTTTTTATTCTTTTTCTTTTTTTCTATTTTTTGTGGGGCAGGTTGAAGGAATGCTACCTGGTTATGTGCGGCTCATACGCCTTGACACAGGGCTGTGCAGAATGACTGCCGCACCCCATGGAAAGGCATAAATCCATGAGGGTGTGGCAGTCATTTCGAGCTACCCTGTGTCTAGATGTAGGAGCAGCGTGCCACATGCGACCAGTTGTGTTTTCTTTCACAAAAAAAGGGGGGTCGGGTTGAGGACCACTGCCAGGTTACCTGCACCAGCACCCCAACCAATGGGACAGTGCATGGGGGAATCCAAATTGGGGTTGCTTGGTCATTTCACAGTACCTTGTGAGAGGGCATAGGGGAATGCAACCAGGCAGCATTCTTTTTTTTTTTTTAAATTTATAAGGAAAAAAGAACGTTGTCGGTAGTGCCCCCACGCCCAAACGCAGTACACCGTGAAATGACCACCCTGCTACCTGATTGGATGCCTGTGCACACTCCCATTCGCCCCACATTGATGCAGTGGCTACGGAACCGAACAGTGATCCTCATTAAATAAAGGATTTTCTCAGTGACATCCTTAAGGTGTCAAATAATATGTAATCTTATTTTTTTTTTACCATTTTAATACAGCACATTTTTTTTTCCCAATGAAGATTAAATATTGTCATTTCATATATGTATTCGAAAAATGCACAAGGCAAATGATAGCTTTGATAATGAAACAGTGCCATGCTTACTAAAAGCCTTTGTTGGGCAGTTGAAAATTCAGTTACCAAAACAAAAGACAGTTACCCCAAGGGGGTTGCTTAGTTGGCAAAGATCAACACCTCAAAAGTAAGAGATCATAAGATCAACTCTCCTTGGGGCCTCCCCCCGCGCCCCCTCCCCCACCCCCACCCCCACCCCCACCCCCACCCAAGTAAAATATATATATATAAGCTCCCAATTCCAAAAAAAAATACAAAAGAGAGTTGAAACTTCAATTACGATCGGATTGGTTTATCCATTACCTGGGTCAATCAACTCAGGCAATCTGTTCCCACTTGAAATCTTTTCTCTTTGCTTCTTTTATGGGAAGAAGAATGTTGCTAGGTTGCATGGCTTGCAACAGTACAGGAGCATCCAACAAGGTTGGGATCTTTCATTTCACGGGGTGGGTGGCCATTTCACCCTTCCTTTGTCTATGCGTAGGCATCACGCAACCTGACAGCCCTTTTTTCCCATCCAACAGTTTTATACTTATACTCTTGGTGTTGGTCCTAGTAGCACCTTCTTGTAACTTGGGTCTCGCCAAGTTATGAAAGGAAAACTAGAGGATAAGCCCAGTGAAGGATCTGATGCAGTTGCTCCAAATGAAGGACCCTTATCTAAAGTGAAAGATGTAGTAATTGAACTCAAACCTCTTTCATGCCTTTGCACCAAAAAAAAAAAAAAAACTTAATCTTGATGTTTCCTCCAAGAATTCAGAATTCTCTAATTTCCAATCTTTTACTTGAGACCTGCTTTCCAACTCTCTTGCTCCTTTGGATCTTATTGAGGAAATTAAAGAATAGGGCATCGTAGTGTCTATGGGAAAGGAACAATTCCTCTTCATTCCCTAGAATGATCAACCAGAAGAAGAGCATAAGGACATGAGGATGGAAGGGGGTAACTCTACCCCTAGTCGGGTAAATATCAATTTCAATTTACTCTTTCAACCAAAAAGCTATCTGGTGTGAATTCAACTCTTTGCATGCCAATTCTTAACCCAGGTAGTCTTTTTGGTTGATTCTGATTATCTTATATGTTTAAATCATTATTCCCCGATCAATTTCTTTTTCTTTTGCAAATTTTGATTTCTGCATATCTTATACTTTCTCAATGTCCCCTCATTCACTTTATATTTCCTTGTTCCTCTGTTAGTTTTCTTTTGTGCAATGAATATCTTGGCCTAGAATGTTAGAGGATTTCATAAAGAAAAAAAAAGATGTTTACCATCATATTGAAGGAGACACAACTCAAACATCATTTTCCTATGTGAAACCAAGTGCAAAGACTACCATACCATACCCATTCCTAAAAGCCTTGAACCTTACATATCTGTGGCCACGTTAAACAGTGAAGAGAATAAGGGACTAAAAGGGGGTATGTGGATTCTAGCATCATCCAAGTATCTTTCTTTGATGTGGAACTCTTCAAGAATTTTGTGGTTGTGTGTATTAATAATGTGATCAGAGGCCCTTGGTGTTGTAGGTACCGCGACCTCCGGATGTGGGTAGTTCTCCGCCTTTCGGGTGGGGGATCCGTCGATTTCCGTGGCCCCTTGGCGACGAGGTTTCTTTTGGGTTATTGACATATTATTTCTATATTTTAACATAAGGGGTTGGGATCATGCTTCATAAATTAAAATGAATGGAGTCGCAATCTAGGGTTAGGGCCTAGAACCCAATGGATGTAGCCCTATCCGAAGTAACAGATAAAGCCATGTGATTCTATTTGATCAGGTCAGAGATAGAGTAAGGGGTCAGGTTACGGGAATGGGAAGGTATTAGCACCCCATCCCACCCGGTTGAACCAGTCTTTATATTAGATGCCAAGTATCGAACATTCTCCCACTTTATGATTCTAAATTACTATAAGATATTAAACAATGTGTGCTTAAGAAAACAAGTCTGACAGCACCTATATGCATCAAATAACAAACTTACATCATGCATGAATCCTATAAACTAATATGTACACTACATGGCATGTGATGAATGTCTATATTGTGCCAAAATATAATGCGACGAATATACCTTTATAAGATGATGAAGAGGATCTTACTAGCTGATTATCTCCTGGCTCAGGTGGAGATGGATGGTGGAATCGCTTTTCTTTCACATGGTATGAACTAGGGGATGGTTTCAAATAAGGTAACCGAAGGATCTACCCATACTTGCTCTGACAAAACGAAGACTCAAAAAGGATAAAATGAAGGACAATGGAATTGGGAGGGGGTGTGGAAGTCTCTCCTTGGCCACCCTCCCTCTCCTCTATTTCTCCCTTCCTTGGCCTTCTTTGACCTTGTTTTTTAGGGTGGGGGTCCCTCCTATTTATAGAGGTGATCCCACCTTTCGCGGCACCGCATAGACACACCGCGAAGCCGCGGTAAAAATTTCTGTGATGCCATCGTGATGTCACTTGGGTTTTCATTGGCTTTCATGAGCCTTCATGGGTCTTTATGGGCTTTTATGGGTTCGGAGTGCAGTTCCTTTCATCCGTGTCCTGTTTGTCATCATTGCCAAGAGTGGTGACCAAAATTTAGTGTCTACAGGTGCCTTATTGCTGAGATGCCCAATATTCCTTTTTGATAAGTTGCATACTCTCATATACCATAATTGGAGACTTCAATGAGATTATGTCTCAATCAGACAAATTTGGGGGCAATTTCTTCAAATCTTCTCCATCCTTCGTACAGTTCCACAGCATTCTAACCTCTCTTAACCTTGATGAAATCCCCTTCACAGGTTCACGATTTACCTGATCCAACAAACAAGCCCCATCTAATCTTATCAAGGACCCTTGATAAAACATATGCTTCCCCAATTTGGATGGGCTTGTTCCCATCAGCCTCTATTTCTAAACTACCATCTATCGGCTCGAACCATAATCCCATCATTCTCAGTATTGTTGTGCACATTGTTACCTTTAGAAAGTTATTACATTACCAAGAGGCGTGGTCATGTAAGCTCGGACCATAATCCTATCATTCTTAGTACTGTTATGCCCATTGTCACCTTCAGAAAGTTGTTACATTACCGAGAGGTGTGGTCCCATCATCTACATTTTCTTAATTTATGTCTTAATAATTGGCCTCAGTCAACTGATGACTCCTTGACATCAAAGTTGGCCAGTTTTAGCATAATCCTAAAGGTATAGAATTCCTCAGTTTTTGAACATATTGATCATCTCAAGGATAATCTCATGAAGGATTTCCTATCTGCTAAAGATTTCCTTAAACCTCCTCATA
This sequence comes from Telopea speciosissima, assembly GCF_018873765.1. Taxonomy (NCBI): domain Eukaryota; kingdom Viridiplantae; phylum Streptophyta; class Magnoliopsida; order Proteales; family Proteaceae; genus Telopea; species Telopea speciosissima. The sequence goes on from NC_057916.1 coordinate 53,225,806, forward strand.
GTTATAATCTTGAATCTATTGAAAATAAGATCAATATTAATTGGACTTATGAGGTAGAGAAGAAATCCTGACTTAAAAAATCGAGACATTTACATATAAAAGATGGTGATAGAAATACAGATACTATCATGCAATGACCAAGCACCACATCCCAAAAGAGAGATTAACTTCATTGTTGATGAATCTAGGACTCACATCACTAGTGCTCAAAACATTGCATGAACCTTTGGATCCTTCCTAAGGGACATTTTCACAATCTCTAACCCCTTTGACCCATCCTTTAGGGAGAGCCTCTTCTCCCTTGTGCTTACCACCTTTGAAGCACATAACATGTATATTTCTCCTTTATAGGAGGAGATAAAAATGTGGTATTTTCTATGGACCCTACAAAGCACCAGGTGTAGATGACTTTCAAACTTATTTCTACCAGAAATTTTGGGATATTACAAGAGTTGGATATTTATTTATTTGTTATATATTTTTTCCATTCAAACCTCCTCCCCTTTGGTATCAATCACACTCTCATTTTCCTAATCCCAAAAAAAGATGATGCTTCCAAAATAAGAGATTTTAGACCTATTAACTTATGCAATGTCTATTATAAAACAATAGCAAAGCTCTTAGCTAATAGGCTCAAAGGTCCTCTCCACACTTTTATCTCTCCATTTCAAGCAACATTTATCCTAAGAAGAAAGATTTCAGATAATATGATTCTGGCCCAAGAAAATTTTCATTTCAAAAGAAAGAAAAATAGAGGCAAACAAAGCTATATAGCCTTAAACTCGACATGACAAAAACATATGATAGGATTGAATGGGGTTTCATCAGAGTTATCTTTGAATATCTAGGATTTAGTGAGGATTGGTGTGACCTGATCGACCATCTCCTATCCTCAATTACCTACTCAATCATATTGGAAGGTAGCTCATTTAATTTTATAGATCCATCCAGAGGCATACGCCAAGGTTGCCTCCTCAATCCACATCTCTTTATATCAGCCATAGATGTTCTTTCTAAACTTTTGTCTACCAATAGAGAACCGAACATGTTTAAAGAAATCAAACTAGTTCAACATACTCCAGAAATATCTCATTCATTTTTTGTTGATGATACTTTTTTTTTTTCTATGCATCAATTGAAGATACTCTAACAATAAAATCTATCATTGATCTTTTCTTTGATTTATTTATTCAATATATTAACTTAGACAAAAGTGGGGTTTGTTGTAGTCGTAATGTTTCTGTAGAAGATCGTAGGAGATTCTCTAGAATTCTCGAAATCAAAGAAATGTCCACTCTCGATCCAAATCACAAAGTCTCCATCACATCATTCAAAGAATCAAAAAAAAAATTTCCATGCTGGAAAGCAGATCTTTTATCTTATGTAGGGCGCAAGATTCGTACACAATTTGTTCTATCTGTAATTTCCTAATTATCTTATGTCTTGTTTTGTTTTTTCTCTTAACATTTGTTAATCTATTGACTCTGTGTGCTTAAGATTTTGAAATGGAGACAGAGAAGGATCTCACAAGAGTCACCTCAAATCTTGAAATACAATTTCCTCCCCCAAGTTAGAAGGAGGATTGAGTCTTTAAAAGGCTGCCACTTAGAATAGAGCCCTTTTACTCAAATTGGGATAATGACTGCTTAATGACTCCCACTCCCTTTGGTCTAAATGTCTGACAGCGACATATGCTCACAACAGATCCCTCTTTATCCCATGTACCATTAGGAAAAAAGAGTCCTAGACATAGAATAGCATTGTTGAACGCTTGGTCACTGGTTTAAGTCTTGGAAATAGCCTCTCTGAAAATAGGGGTAAGGATGTGTACATTGACCCTCCCCAGACCCTGCTAAATGCGGGACCTTGTGCACTGGGTACGGCCTTTTTTATTTTTTTAGACATGGAATAGCATTGCCATCACCCTACCAACACTCAATAAAATAGTCACTAAAAAATTAGAACATGTATGGATACTTTCTTTTGGACAGAACCTAGGACCTCACAGGGAAAATCATCTTCTATTCCCATAAACCAACCACTCTTAGACAACCACATTAAGGTTTCCTCTTTCATTGAATCTTCACATTGGAATATTGATCGCCTCTCAAGTTTTCTCCCCCCCCCCCCAAACTATTCGATCCATCAACAAAATTATCATTTCTCAAGAACTTGACATTTGGTGCTACAACTTATCACCATCTGGTACCTTTTCAACCAAAGTGGCATATCAGTACCTCAACAAAGTGTTCAATCCAAATAATACTCAATATAATCGATCAGCCTATCTCTTGATGGTGGAATTTTCTATGGAAGCTCAAAATCCATCCCAACTTCAAATTACACCATTGGAGAAATCTCCACAATGAAATCCCAGTAAAGGATACTCTAGCAAGGCGGGGGGCACCACAAATGTCCTATGCCCCTTGTGCAACTCAGAGCAAGAAACTGTGTGGCATGCTCTCATTTCTTGTACTATACCCACCAGAATTTGGGTCTCTGGACCTCTAAGATTTGAAACCAATCCTCTTCCCAGTGGTTCTCTAAAAACCTTTCTTGTAAATATGTTCTACTTTCTATCATCCAACAAGTCTACTTGTAGATGGATCTTTAGGGTTATTGCAATATCATCCTATTTCATTTGGAAACACAAAAATCATGTAGCAATGAGAAAATTAGACCCTAATCCAAGACTTATTCTTGATAGCATTAATCGATGGATTGTTGAGTTACAACTTTCCCCAATCTCTTTACACACTATGATTTAACTTGACAATGAAAATGGTAATGTATCTATCCTCAGCCCCATCTCAATCATTACACGTCTAATCGAACCTATTTTGATCTGTACAGGATACTTCAACAGATGTCTAAACAAATCATGATGGGTTGTTGATCTCTTGTACAACGAGAATTTTGTTTTTATAGAACTTAATAACGTCTTGACATGTAATTATATATATGCTGAAGAAGGGGACTTCTAAAAGAAATACAGTTTGGTATTAATTTTGGCTAGACTAACATACAGGTCTGGAATGCATCCCAGAAGCTGCATGATCTGATCAAAGATACTCTCACACCAGAAAACATGTGGAACTCTTTTTACAATTTTGAACTCTTAGGTCTCGTTTGGTAACACTTCTGTTCTTGGAGAATGTTCTTTTCATAGAAGTGCTCTTTTTTTATTCTGTGCTGTGAGAGTAATCTCGTGGAAGAGAAACAGAGCTTGGTAAAACTGTTAAATTTCTATTCCACGATAGAAAAAGAACAGAAACAGTGTTTGGCAGATTTTACAAAATCACTTCTTTTATACAAAAGAATTACATAAATGCCATTATATTCACTATTAATGTATAATAATTATGATTATATTACTCATTATCATAAATAATACTATAATATGTACAATTATTTATAATTATTTTGATAAAAATCAACATAGTTTTTTTTATCTAAGATTCTCTTTATCAGTTTGATACCTCAAATCAATACCTTACATATAACTTTTTGAAGTAGCCAACCAAATTTCTTATCTAAGATGTATAATTTAAATAAGTAGGAAAATCGTCTTTAACATTGATATACCCATAATGTCAAGATTGAAATTTCAAGAACCTATAAATTACAGAAAATGCCATGCAAAGCTCATCATCATACATGTCAACAACATGAGCCATAAGAACGCAATGATCGACCAACCGACGATAATATACAACAACCAATAGTCCCTACTAATTACTATGTGACCTTGTGGATATGCCTATGCAACTTGTGTACATGGTTGAGGTATATGTTCAAGGGGATTTTTAGACTCATACACGTTCACCCACATAAGCGACTTCGGATGCTTCCCATTGACAGGGCACATGTAAAAACTATGTCTAAAGTTGGCATCCGTATATGTTGTTCTCTTGACCATCCGACCAAGGCCGCATGAAGACATAAGATGCATTTCAGTGTCTATCATGTTTCTACAAGTTATAATAGGTAAGCAACATCACAATAATGAAATATGGAATACAAGAGTGAAAGTTTTCAATATAAATTTGTAAACGTACTAGTACCGCATTCAAGTTCAGAGTAATGAGAATTACAAAATACATTGTAATAAACAAAACCACTCCTCAAGTGTTGAAATAAAAACAGATAACAATCATAATATAGTAAAACCGTTATGTCTTGCCATCTGATTCGCAATTCATTTCCTTAGGTCATCCATCTCTGCATATTTTCGTTGACTACCATAAGAGCGTATTGTAGAAAGACCAACAACATCCTCGACAACATCGCCCAAGAATGGTCATGATATTCATCATTTCCATGTAATACAAATAATGTGTTTGTTTGTTGTTCCTCTCGAATGTAGTTATGAATCCCACAACAAGCTATGGTAATGAATGTTTGGTACCTAAGGGAGAATTGAGGCATCGAGCGAAGCAAAGGGAATCTGTCTTTTGATGCTCCAAATCTACGCTCAATCACATTCCTTGGAGAGAATGTCGATAATTGAACAATTCCTTAGTAGTTATAAGTCATCTTCTTCCTCTGTTATAATCTAGTAAATGATATTTATTTTCTTTGAAAGGTGTCAAATAGCCTTTAATTGAACTCGGGTAACCCGAATCTACTAAATAATACTTACCTATAAATTAATTGAAAAATACAAAATATTAGAAATCGTATAGAGTAGGAAAATAAATGAGAAGATATAACAAGAGAACTTAACAATTGTTGAGTGATATACCTTGGGGTGGATGAGAAAGTGCCAAAGTTGGGTCTTCTAAAGCTCTAGTAAAAACATGACAATCATTTGCATTACCTTCCCAATCTGCATATACGAATGTGAATTTCATGTCAAACGAATATACACACATCACATTCTGGGTTGTTATCCCTTTTTGACCTTGATCTGAAATTTGTTTGCCCGTAGGGACTAAAGCTGTGACATGGGTACCATCTATGATATCAATGCAGTCCTCGTACATTCAACATAAATACGTATGTGTTAAATAATATGAGAAATTTTCTTAGTATCACATCTCTTGTGACCTTAAAAGAGAAGTTAAGTGTTGAAGTTACCTTAAAGTAAGGGTTGTTTCTTAAGTAAATGATCATCATCATCCGGAAAATCATATGCTTGATAGGCACCACCATTCCCACTAGTATAATGATCCCCGAAGATCAAGACTAATTCAGGCCAATGGGGTCGCCCATTCCTCCTAAACATCTGACCATGTAGGGTTTGCCTGAAAATATATAAACACTGCTATTAAAAGAAAATCTATATATTTTTCTAATATCAGAATATGATATAACAATGCCAACTTTTAATTTTTACTTCGATATGTCTATCCTACACACTCTCATCCTCAATAGTATAGGTTTTAGTCACAGAATTCCAACCAAAATCAGTAGTCTCCAATAGTTTCTTAAAATCACTATAATCAAGCCGCATCTTATTCATCTTGTTCCTTAATTGTAATATGGTAAATGAACGAGCAACAAAAACCTCTATTTGCTTTTTTAAATTGTTCCAAGTAGTCTTGTTGAAAGTAGTGGCTGTCTTGTTTCCAATTTTCACTTGTTCAACCATTAACCTTAAGAACTCATCATATTCTCTTTGAGACTATTTTGCTGCCTTATTCGGGACTCTTGATGAAGATGATATTTTACTAACATTGAATAAAATATAATTAATTAGCTCCCTAATTAATTTACAAACAACAACCATCAATACAAATTCTATATTTCTAGTATGCTTTAAACTTTATTAATCATTGAGTTTCAGCTTTTAATTGAAATTGAAAATAAAATGTATAATAGAGAAAAAAATTCCCTTCCAAACCAGACATAGTTTAAGTATTGTTCTCTTCTCAAACTAACCCAATCGAACATCCTTTCCTCTACCATTGCCTTTTTCTTATTTAGTTTTCATCTAGAGGTTCATCGTACAACAAGAGAAACATCATAATGGTCAAAAGAAGGGACTTCTTGTTTATAAAATGATGTTTTAAATAAATATTTTAAACTGAAATTTAACACTCAAATAAAAGCACATAGCTCCATAAAGATATATAACAACATCAACAAAAGCAAGGAAACAAAAAAACTAGTGTAAACTGAAATTTAAAAGCACTACAAGTAAAAACTGAGAGCATAAAAGCAAATAGAGATACAACACACTATTAAAGAGATTAGAAATCCAACACTAAATGCCTAAATAAAAGCACATAAGCAAACAGGAAAAAACAAAAAGCAAACACATAGGAGAATATTTCTGAAATAACCCACAATCTGTCTTGAATTTGTGTTAAATCTAAGTCAGCTTACATAGGCTATTCAAAGCTTAACAAATGTAAGGCTTACACTTGAGCTCACATATATACACTTCTATAGAAAACTAGGCATGCTCTTGTAAATCCTCCACAGACCCCCCTACACACACACACACACACACACACACACACACACACACACACACAAAGAAACAAACAAGAAGATAAAAATTGATCTATCCAAAAAAAAAGAAGAAGAAGATAAGAACAGCAAATCATTGGCCCCATGCAAGTAATGCTTGTATTGTATGGGCATTCTGTTAATTTGTCAATGCTACTCGGTAGAACCACCTCAATGATGATAACAACAAATCATTGATGGATTGTTTTCAAAACTAAAAGTTTTTAAACTTCATGAGAGGTTTTCATATTTTTTTCTTCTTAAAATACATGTTGGGATTTCTCATAGACCTATATGACTAGAAAAGAAATTCAGGGGAACAATCATCTGTTTTTTTTTCTTCTTAAAACACAGTAATTTAGGGGAACAACCACATGCAACTCCATCTTGCCAATGAGAAATGGCGCAATCCACAATGGGAGAGAGAAGGGTAAAACAATAGAAAAGAAATCACACTAAAATAACAAGCAACTATTATGTTCAATCATAGGGTTTTGCTTAGTTGGTAAGATATACCCCTTTGCTTAGTTAAATAGTTCGTTTGCTTTACCAGAAACCCTAGATCAGGTTCCAAATTTCTCTTTTCTTTTCCCTGGAAAAAAATAAAATCCATTAAGTTCAATGACTAAATTTTAGGGTTACAGAAAGAAACGATAGTGAGAGACGAGCCTCAATCAAGGGATTTGTAGGTTTATCTCCTGCTGTTCATTACAGAGTATTATTGTGAGTAAATTCAATCCTCAATTTATGAATCTCCAATAGAGAGTATAAATACAATTACATGAGAGAAGAGTCCTACATGGACTTAATAAGGAAAGAAGATATATGCTATAGGGTTTACTATAAGATAGACTTGGAGAGCAAGAGTTTCTATAAGTGTGAAATTCCACATCACATGTGACCCATAGAATATAGAGTTACTATAGGAGACGCAAGCTTGATATCGCATGTTATGCACACCACAATGGGTATCCCAAAACAAGAAAGATCTCAATATTACTCAATACACCCCCTCAAGGTGGAGAATCGAGCAAGCGAATCTTCAGCTTGTCTTTGAGAAATTGAAAACGGGTCGTGCCCAAGGCCTTGGTGAATGTATCAACAAGTTGGTCTTTGGTAGAGATAAACTGGACCCGCAATTGCTTCTTCACGACATGATCACAGACAAAATGAAAATCGATTTCCACATGTTTAGTGCGTGCATGAAAAACAAGGTTGGTAGAAAGATATGTCGCACCAATATTGTTACACCGAACCATGAAGAGGAAAACCAAGCTCACCAAATAGAGATTCAAGCCAAAGCAATTCTATCGATGCATCTGCTAGAGCCTTGTACTCGGCTTTAGTGGAGGAATGGGCAACTATCGTTTATTTACGAGAAGTCCAAGAGATCAGATTTGGACCAAGAAATATAACAAAACCTCCAGTAGACTTGCGATCAACATTGTCACTAGCTTAATTAGCATCTGAGAAGGCCTAAAGAGAACATGAAGAGGACCTCTCAATGAGCAAACCATATGTTCGAGTACTCTTCAAATAACGACGAATGCACTTGACAATTTGCTAGTGCTCCACAGTTGGAGCGTGCATAAACTGACATGCATGATTAACTGCAAATGAAACATCCAGGTGAGTGGGGGTGATGTACTGAAGTGCCCCCACAATGGACCGGAACTCAGTTGGTTCAGAGAGGGAAACACCCCCTTGGTCCGAATCTACCTTGGAGGTGGCCATTCGTGTGTGAACCAGCTTACAATCATCCATGCCAGAACGGTGTAGGAGATCAAAAATATACCGCGACTGTGAGAGGAGGAGATGCTTGGAGTGTTTGATGGCCTCAATGCCCAAAAAGAAATTCAAGTCCCCAAGGTCTTTAATAGAGAACTCAACAGACAGTCATGCAAGAAGAGAAGTTACCAAATTTGAATCATTGCTGGTAACTAAAATATCATCAACATATATCAAAATGTAACACACATGAGTACCTTGTCACCAAATGAAAAGAGAGGTGTCAGTTTTTTAGGCCATAAAACCAAGTTGGAGAAGAAAATCAAAGAGCCGATGAAACCATGCCCTAGGCGCCTGCTCGAGACAGTAAAGAGAACGATACAGGCGACACACATGATGAGGATGAGCAGTATCAATAAATCCAGGAGGTTGGGACATGTAGACCTCCTCTTGTAGACGCCCATGGAGGAAGGCATTTTTAACATCTAATTGCCGAATAGACCATCCCTATGAGATGGCAATGGACATAACACAACGAATTGTTGTAGGCTTCACCACAGGGCTGAAGGTCTCACCATAATGTTGTTGGTGAAACCCCTTAGCTACTAATCGCACCTTATAGCGGTCAAGAGACCCATCGGCCTTTCTTTTGATGCGATAAACCCATTGGCAGCCAATTAAATTCATGGTGGGAGATCACAAAACGAAAGATCAAGTGCCATTTTGTACTAGAACATTGAACTCTTCTACCATGGTAGTACGCCATTCCGGAACCTTAGATGCCTCTGTGAAAAACAAGTGGGCTCAGTAGAGGTGTTAGTAACAGCCAAAGCAAGGGGACAGGGCGCAACTGCATAGAGTATTGGGGTTGGCCCGGTGGGGGGGTCAAGTAAAAATCTCGCAAAGGGCGAGTATGTTGGGCTGGGGAAGGAGGGGAATCATTGGATGGTTGGGGGATTGGCGGTGAAGCCATGGGAGATGGGTCATGGGACCTAGGGGAGGATAGCGGTGTTGGGGACCGCGGTAAGGGCGTACCAAAGGGGGGGGAGGGGGTTGCATAGGGGAAACCCGTAGTGGTGCACCTGCCCATGGAATGGACGGGGAAGGGGATGAACCGGAAGGAAAAACAGAAAGGGGTTGAGAAAAAGGGGAAGCAGACTCATCGAAACGGATGTGACGAGCTATGATAAAACGATTAATAGGAATGTGAAAACAATGATAACTTGTGTGGGAAGGGTTGTAGCCCAAAAATACACAAGGAAGAGAACGATAATCCATTTTATGTTGATTATATGGTCGCATATAAGGAAAACATAAACACCCAAAAACTTAAAGAAATTTGTAATCAAGTTGTTTATGATAAACAAGTTGGAAAGGAGAAACACCATGAGAGATAGAAGTGGGCATCCGATTAATAAGAAAAATGGCAGTCTCAAAGGCAAAGTGCCAATAATGGTGGGAAACAGAGGCATGAGCAAGAAGGGAAAGACAAATGTCGACAATATGGCGATGACGACGCCCAACCGCCCCTTGTTGCTCATGAGTATGGGGGGCCGAAAGGAAATGCCAATTTTAGCAAAATAATTAGGGAGGGTGCGGAATTCACCACCCCAATCAGTTTGGATGGCTTTGATTTTGCAACTAAAGAGATGCTCAACAAGCACTTGAAAATTAAGAAATACAGAGAAAACCTCAGATTTGGGCACAAGAGGGTAAAACCAAATAAACTTAGTATTATCATCCACAAAAATTACATAATATCGATGACCCAAAATAGACAGAGTAGGGGAAGGCCCCCCCACACATCACTGTAAATAAGAAGGAAACAAGCTTCGACTAGAAGTAACTGGTAAACTAAGGCGACTAGCTTTGCCCAATTGATAATCAGTACATGATTTACTAATACTAGAAGAATGATAAGGTAGGTGGCCAATATTCAGCATATAACGTAGTAAGCACTCATGAGGATGACCAAGGCGGTTGTGCCAAACATAAAGAGAAGAGCGAACAGAGGAATGCACGGAGGGAGAAGACAATTGCAAGAGTTCAAAGAGACCACCCTTACTCGGACCGGACAATAGAGTGGACTTGGTGACCTGGTCCTTCACAAGAAATGAGAGGGATGAAACTCAAAGTAAGCATTGTTATCACGAGAAAATTGTTGAACAGAGAGAAGACGTTTAGAAGTTGAAGGAACATGAAAACACATTATTTAAATGAAAAGAACGAGAAGAAGAAGAAGGGAGAGAGACTGAACCAATATGTGAAATAGGTAAGCCCTTATCGTTGCCCACATGAAGCTGATCCGTACCTGTGTATTCATCATACTGAGAAAGGGAATTTAGATCTGGGCTGACATGGTGAGATGCGCCGGTATCTGGATACCAAGGAAGGGCGGTAGAGGGGTGGGGATCGGTAGAAGAGGGGGCTGTTGTTGGCCATAAGAAGGGACATGCATGGGGTAAGATGGGTAGGTGTAATGGGCAGTTGGTTGTTGGGAAGAAAAGGGATATGAGAAGGGTCCTTGTTGTTGGCGATAAAACCATCTATCTGTGGAATTATTAGTACACTAGCAAATAGCACACCAAAAATGACTAGCAGAGGGTCCACCAAAGTACCCACGGCTCCTGCCACCACGGCCACTCCCCCCAACGACCACCACGACCACCATGATTGGAAGAGGTGGAGCCAGAGTCAGGAGGGGAAGTAATACGTTGAATAGTGTTAGCAGAGGGAGCTCCGATTGTAGAAGGAGCATCCGCAACAGTAAGCTTGCCCATGGAAGTACCATGCAGAAATTCGTGATTCAATAACATGGCATGAAGATCATCATAAGAAATAGGATCGGTGCACATCAGAAATGACGAAACCATGTCACGAAAATTCGTTTTCAGACCACGATAAATATGCATGTTAAAAGTACTGGGGCGTAAGTTTTGACCAACGGCATGAAGTTCAGCCATGATAGATTTCTCGCATTGAAGAAATTGAGAGACTATTTTACCTGGTTTTTGAGTAAGATCTTGCAAGGCCATATTAAGAGACATGATCCTGCTCTCAGAAGGAGAAGAAAAAGCAGTGGAAAGAGTTGTCCAGACCTCGCAGCTTGTCTTCTTACCAATTATTAAAGGGAAGACCTCCTTTGTCAAAGAATGGATGAGGAGACTTCGAATAAGAGAATCCTGGCGATGCCAGGTTGCTACGGTTGTGGGATCATCAGGGAATGGTGTCGTGCCGTCGAGATGTTTGAAGAGGCCTTGGCCATCAAGAAAACGCTCAATTTGAGTACACCAAAACAAAAAATTCTGGGGGAGAGTTTGATAGAGATATAAAGATGAGAATTAGGCAAGGAGAAGGGAGAAGGAGATGAGGGAGCTTGAACAAGACCAAGCGTAGAGGATTTTGTTTCATCGCCCATTGGAAAAAAAAAAAAAAAAAAAAACCCAGGAACAGTGGGGAGAACTCATTGGAGTATTTTATGCTCTAATACCATATTATTGTGAGGTAAATTCATTCCTTAATTTATGAATCTCCAATGGAGAGTATAAATACAATTATATGAGAGAAGAGTCCTACATGGACTTAACAAGGAAAGAAGATATATGCTATTGGGTTTACATATAAGAAAGATTTGGAGAGCAAAGTTTCTATAGAGTTTCTATAAGTGTGAAATTCCATATCACATGAGACCCATAAAATATAGAGTTACTATAGGAGACGCAAGCTTGATATCGCATGTGATGCACACCACGATGGGTATCTCAAAACGAGAAAGATCTCAAAATTACTCAATATATATATATATATATATATATATATATATATATATATATATATAGAGAGAGAGAGAGAGAGAGAGAGAGAGAGAGAGAGAGAGAGAGAGAGAGGTGAAGGATTCGATTTCCTTGCAATGGAGTTACACTTCAAAGGAGTCGATTTGCAAAGGCGTTTCAAGCGTGAGAGAGAGCCATGTATTGGTTTTGGCCAAAGGTTGTTTCATCGAGAACACAGTGAATTTTTTTTTTTCACCTTTTGATCTTTCATTTAAGCTGAAGAATAGAAGATGCTTCAATTTGGTGTTTCTCAATTCCTGATCTTCACATGTTTTTTCAACCGGTCTAGTCTGTGAGAATAAAAGATTGAACCATGTGTGCCAAACGCATTTCTATTCTATATTCATTCCCGTAGAACAAAACATCACCAGAAGTACTCTCCAGGAGTGTTACCAAACGAGACCTTACACTCTCTCTTACAGGCATTTTCTTTTTGTAATTATGGGGACAATTGTTTGATCAGCTTGCTGTCAAAGCAAACACTCTCCAAAACGGTATCTGGGCTAATGGCCATATAAACAATATTTTATCTTTACTTTAATGTTATATTTCCTTTTCTTTATCAAAAAAATAAAAAATGAAAAATAAAAGAAAACCTTACAACCCTTTTTTTCCCATAAACAAAGAAAGAAAAAAAAAAAAAAGGAAAGAAAAAGTATCCTTGCCAGGTCGTGTGGCACCCATGGTTTGAGGTATCGGATTGGATCGGTATCAACCTAAATCGACCCAATACTGATCCGATCCAGCTATACAGACAGGGGTAAAAATGTAAAGAAGTTAATTTTTTTTATAAGAAAACAGGGATAAAAGTGTCATATTTGCCCGAATTTGGATGATCCTGATCCGTATCGGTTGATCCGATCCGATCCAGCCGATACCCAGATCACGAACCATGGTGGCACTTGTGCCAAAATACAGGGGAGTGAAATGATGGCACCGTCCCCATGTAAAACCCACCCTTGTTGATGCCCCTGCAGACCCCCTCATTTGGCGGATTTTAATCGTCTCCATTTCCAGATCCATTATTTCTTGTTATTTCCCCTCCAGAGTGCGACACGTGGCAGTCTTCAATCCAACGGCCTTAAATCATTCTCTTGTTTTTAAGTAATGAACTAACTATGGTTACCCAAACCCAAAACCTAACCCGGGTCAAGTTTAACCAAACCAATACCAAACCCATGATTAACTCAAACCGAAAGACACCCAACCTAATCTCATTGTCTCTCTCTTATGCCCTCATTGAGAGACAAACAGAGAAGCTCAACGAACAGAGAAGCTGACGCTGCCTCTGCCGCCAGAATCGTCGAGCTGCGACGCTACAACACGAAGGATGGAGATCCTTTATTTTGTTGTCGCCCCCATCTCATCGTAGCCCCCATCTCGTCGGATCCGTCGAGGAGAACCGGAGTTGCAGTCGATAGGGGTTGTCTCGCTATTAAAGGTACTAAAGATGGAACTGATTTATCTGAAATGGTTTGGAAGATTGCGTGAACTAAAAATGTAAGGTTTAATCCTAAAAGTGGGATTAGATCCACATAGAAACATCCGTTCTCTCTCTGATTTTTTTTTTTTTGGGTAGAACCGTTCTTTCTCTGATTAATGCTTCAAATCATGAGATAGCTTTCAAATTATTTCCTGGATGCAACTTCAAGTTTTTCCATCAGCAATCGAACTTGGTTGTCTACTAAGCTAAAAATTAATTGTTGACTCTAAGTTTCACAAAACCCTGATCCTTAGCTCCAAGGCTTGCCTACCCCAGAGACCCACCCACATTTTGTGTCCTTGGGTTTTCAGTTTTATCACCAATAAGATCACAGTTTTATCATTAATAAGATCTACTGCGTGTAACCCCAGTTGCTCTTCCATTTTGAGCCAAGGGAAATTTAAAGCTGACCAACCAAAGATTAATGGAGAGAGCCACTATTTTATTTGACAGCCTCACCAAGAGAAATATTGGCATAAGTCTATTTTTCTAGATTTTATAGTTTGACAATTTAGATTTTTTTGGATTGATTGCTCCTTAACTAACATGGATTATGCAAATATATGAGTCTTTAGCTCAAAAGGAAGAGCTCCTGGGTTTGTTCCCAGGAGATGATGGTCCGAGTCCATCAAGACTCTCATGTATGATTCAGTAGGTTCTTTATTTATTGGATTTCTCTTTAAATCTGAGTTCTTGATGATGGTGGTGAGGCTATTTACATGTACTCCTAGTTTAGTCTCTTTTACTGTGTTACTCAAGAATTCACTCAGTTTTGGGGTCGGTGATCCTATAAATCATTTTTTCACTGTTTCAGGGATTATGAGTGCACTAGGTTTTGGGTTTCTTTTATAGATTTCTCTTTGTACTATTGGAATAAGTTTCTATCATTCCTTTTGATTTTCTTGGTGAATAAGATCTCTCAAAATGAAACTAGCTTGATCAGGTGTCTCAAGCTAATGCGAACCATTTTCGGGTCTTTGATGGCACTTGTAGGAGCATTAATGAGCTCAAGGAGAAGAAGATGAGTAGCCTTGTGCTGGTCAATAGCTTCAGTCTTTGAAAGTAATCAACACCAACAACAAAAAGAATTTAAAAAAAAATAATAATAAAGACAAGGACATTTCAACATTGCATGCTCGATAGCCATAGTTGGTAATATCATATCTATTTAGCAGTATGAGTCCTGATGGATTTGAACCATCATACCCTGGAATTCCCAGGTGCTCTACCATTTTGAGCTAAGGAGTCACCATCCAATCATTAATTGATTGTGATATCAACAAAATGATAACGAAATGCATGATGGATTTTTAGAAACAAAATAAACTAAATTGGTTCAGTTATCCATTGAAGATTACAAATTCTGAGATCAGATGTGCATATTTTAAGTCAGTTATCCATTACATTCTTCAATTCCACTGTTGCTTATAACTCTTGATGTAAAACGAAGCAGTCCATGAGAGAGTTGTAATGGTGAATGCCATTGGGAGACCATAAATCACATGTCTCCTGCATCATAGTATCCCCCAACCAGGCCCACCTGAATTGAAACAACTCAAGGAAGCGTAGATTTTTTAGGGAGAGAGAGTTAATCACATTAGCTTTTTTGCCCTCTTCAAGGCCAGGGTCTCCTATCCAAGGAAGCCTAGGTTTTTTAGGGAGCTTCCCTGACCTCTGTGCCTCCAAGAATATAATGGATTTAGTGAGTGCCTCCTTGTAGTTGAAATCACCATTGACAACACTACAAACAATAACCCATTGAACAGAGCCAACCAGGTCACAATAATGGTAGTTGATGCTCTTAGAATAAGCATTCTCCTACTAATTATGTTGTGTTCTGCTTCAATCATTCTTTCTGCTGTACTAATATAGTAGACATTACAAGGTCATATAGACCTCACATTCCCAATGATGTGGCTGAATTGCTCTGGTTTTGGTAGGTTGGTCAATTTGGAGACTCATAATTTCTTCTCTAATTTCTAATGTGCTACTGCAGTGTCATGGGCCCCCCTCAACCTGTGACTGCCCACAAAAGCTTTCCTCAACTCAACTTTGAAAGATACTCACTTGGGAATGCTGGTCTCTCTCTCTCTCCCTCCTGCACAATGGATTTCAAGTTCATTCAAGTACCATGTCCTCACAATTTTGCAGCTTCACACCCACATCCTGCATTTTTGCAGATCTGGTGCCATCATTGATTACAACAGATGAAGCATTCGATATAGAGAAAATATGAAACATAACTGTGAATGAAAGGGTGAAAGCACCACTGTTAACAGCCAGTAAGCTCGCCGAAACCACCAGAAATTAAGACCCATTAAGTATTTAAAGGAATAAAATATCCAAGACAAAAAAAATTCTAGTTTGATCAACTGGGTTTCTTTCCATTAGCCTCTGCAACTGAAGATATCAAAACTACAAACTATACCAGTGAGAGAAAAATAATTACCAATTTCAACCACCTAAAACTCTGTGTTCTGTAGCAAGTAAATTACAATATTTTAAATCAATAACACTAATTTACTTACTTACATGACAGGGCTTTCATGTCCTTCTGAGTCACTGTTTTCACCATTCAACATTATAACCGATGAGCATGCATCAAATTAATCAATGTCGGCCAAAATACAATTAGATTATAAATACATTTTTTTCTCTGATGATAAATTCAATAAGCTGTACATTCAACGATTAGCCAATATAGTTCACAGAATGCAACAAGGCGTGGAGTAACTAATTTTTGAAGATCGATTTTGAATACACAAATACATTCCTAGCTTGGATCCGCATATGCTCCTGGCTTGGATGAACTAATGCTCTTCCGATTGATTTTCTTCTTTAAACAAACATCAAAGAAACCAAAACAGAGAGAGAGAGAGAAAGAGGAGTGAGAGAGTGGCTCGAACCTGAGTGAACCGACCACCTTCGCCTTCACGTCTGAGACTGGGAGGAGTGGTAGCGGCACAACGACGTTGCTCCGGCACTTTTTCCCGCAATCCGAGAGGAGTTAGGGTAACGGTTTCGCCGAGAGAGCGCCTTCGCCTGAGGTTGCAGAGGTACAGAGGAGAGAGAATAGCGGGAAAAAGTGGAGACCGGAGGTTGAATCCCAAGGTGACTAGCCTTCGCCGCCTTCGCCGCCTTCGCCGGAGGTTGCAGATCAAACCTGACTCAAACAAATCTGCCTTCGCTCGCCGGGGGTTTCTTCGATTTCGGAAATGAGTGAAGAGAGGAGAGAGACGAGCGATAAGGAGAGGAGAAAGAGAGGCGACGAGATTAGGGTTGAGCTTTCGGTTTGAGTTAAGCATGGGTTTAATGTTGGTTTTGTCAAATTTGACCTGGATTACGTTCTGGGTTGAGATAACCATAATTAATTCATTACTTAAAAGTAAAAAAATGATTTAAGGCGGTTGGATTGAAAGATTGCCATGTATCGCATTTTGGAGAAGAAAATAACAAAAAATAATGAACCTAGAAATAAAGAGCATTAAAATCCCTCATTGCCCCCATACAAGTGCAGGGGCAAGGGGCCACAACGCCTCGCAATCAGACAACGTTCTTCCCATAAAAGAAAAGAAATTAAGAAAAGTGGTTTTGGGATAGACGGCCTGAGTTGACTGATCTAGTCAATTGATGGACCAGTCCGATGGTAATTAAGTTTCAGCGCTCAAGAGCAAAGGCATTTTCTGCGCCTGAGTTACATGGTTTTCGTAGGCACTGTGCATCCGCACCCGTGACCATCATCGCCCTCTTTCTACACGCAACCGCCAGCACCTTCTTCCCTTCCCCTCGTCATCTCTCTCTCCTCCAAATTCCATTTGCCAAGTGGAACATCCATTTTTTTGACGTTTCAGTCGCTGTAAGTTCTCTCCCTCACTAGTTTCTCCCTCTATCTCTCTCTGCTTTTGCTTGATCCTTTCTAATTTTGAAGTTTTTTTAAAAATTAATTAAACAACCATTTACAGTTATTGTTATTCTAAATTGCAGAGATAGATTTTTTCAAAATTTTGTTTTCGAATTTTATTTTTCTGCGTTTTAGGGTATATCAAAGCATTCAGAATTTGGTTTTCGAATTGGCCCCCTTTCTTGTTCTTATGTAACTCGTTTTTCGATCTCTTACAACTGATTAAGGTAACAACGCAATGAAAGGGTTGCTACAGAATATCTGATCTCCCTTATTCACCTCTATTCTCTAAATCTTAAAATTTTTTTTTTGTCCTTTTTATATGCTTTTCCAGTTCGTCCTTCTGGTTGCAATCCCTTTTTTTATTTTATTTTATCTTGTCTTACTTTTCAGGGTTTTCTTAATTTTGTTATTATTTTCGCTTATCTTTCATTTATGATGATTTTTCTTCAGTGAAGAAGGTCCTCTGTGCGCGTGTCCCGTGCTCTTCTCCATCCAGTTCCAGTAACCAAAACAAAGCAAAAAGAAAAAAAAGTTCAAATTTTGAAAGGAGGAAATCAATGGGAAAAAATACCTTCAGTTTGTTTCTTCCAATTTCAATGGAGGTGAATTTATGGAGCGACAAGCGCGAGCGGGAGATGTACGGCAACTTTGCAGACCTCTACGCCATCATCAAGGTCACTGAGAAGCTCGAAAAGGCCTATGTTCGAGACATCTTTTCATCTGCCGAGTACGGGCCGGAATCCCTGAAGCTTATTGCCCAATTCAAGACCCTAATTAACTTCCACACTCAAGGACACTGTCCCTAGCGTTGAACGCTTCGTCGACACCTACAAAATGGATTGCCCTGCTGCCCTCAACCGCCTCATTGTCTCTGGAGTCCCCGCCACCGTTGAACACCGGGCTGCTGCAGCTGCATCTTCCACAACATCGGCGGCCATCGTCGCTGAGTGTGTGCAAAATTTCATCACCGCAATGGATTCTTTAAAGCTTAACATGGTTGCTGTGGACCAGGTTTACCCCTTGCTTTCTGATCTCTCTCTTCTCTTAACAAGCTCAGTATATTGCCACCTGATTTCGAGGGAAGAGTGAAGATGAAAGAGTGGATTGGAAGGCTGCCCAAGATGGGAGCTGCCGACGAATTGACAGAGCAGCAGTCCAGGCAGTTGCACTTCGATCCAGAGTCTTCCTATAACTCCTTCATGGCTGCTTTGCCTAATGCTGGATCCTGATTGTTTCGCATAAAAGCTAAAAGCTTGAAAGTAAGGAAGGAGCTGCACTTTCATTTGGTTGTTTTATATTGCATTATTTATGTTTGATGGTACCAAGAACCTTATGTACTGCTGAAAACTGACATGGTTTTTTAGATGCTAAGATGTAGATCTTTGAAACTATAGTTTGTTCCAGATCATGAAAGTTTAGCGTTGCATATCGTTTCCATCAAATGGAATTGCATTTTATGAGTGACAATTGAGATTTGAAATATTATCTGATTCTGATGTCTCTCCCCAAAGCATAAAGGTTTCTCTATTGTTACACTTCACATTTTTTGGATTTTTGTTGATATAGCTTGTATTTATCTTGTCTAATTAAATCTCAAGAAATATATCTTAGAGGGCTAATTCTTGAAAACTTAAAAAATAATCTGTGAATGAATTGTCCGTCTAGAGGAAAACATTCATAGCTCTTGGTGCAGCTACAGAGTGAGCGATCTTATGGTACGCACCATGTGATATTGATAAGTTTGTACAGTACACTTTGGCTTCAGGTACAGAAGGATATATGCTCAACTTCTTTGATATTTTTGAATCCTGCAAAGGATACAGATAACACTCAAGCGGACATTAACCTGCGCAACCCAGTCATTGCAGTGGCTTCCTTATGTGCCATTGTTTTGGATTTAGATGATACTGTTTCATTAAACCTTTTTGAAGATAACTTATGTGCCAATCCTTCCAAACTTCCAGCTTTGTCTTTCTTGCCCCTTGGTTTTTTCCCATAATAGATGAAGGCTTTTCAAACCCCAACCCAAAGGAGGGGAGGAGGGGGGAGGAAGAGATTGGCTACAAAATTCTTTTATGGTGTTAGAATGTGGGAAAGATGGGTTTGTCATCCTGCATATTCTGGCAGAAAGGCGCTACCAAGAGGCACAATGAAAAAGGCAGGCAGCTTCCAGCAGGATCCCGCTAGACCCTAACGATGAACAGAACAACATACAACCCCAAGACCTCACCCTTAGGGCAGATCTTACTACTGGATGTCTAATCTACATCATAGTACCAATTACTGTTCTTTCGCTGACTTGCACACTATAGCATTATTTCAGTGAAGCCTCCAAAAGAATGAAATGTATCACTTATTGAGATTTATGTACCTAGTAAAACATGCAATAGAGAAATTCATTGATGAATAAGAAAATGTTTTGGGTAAGCTTGGATTACATACATCTTAATCCATAACAGGACATTGTCTAAAGAAGAGGGATGTGATGGTTCCAGCTGTTTTCTAGTTGCCATTCATCACAGCTAATGGTGGAACTAAAAACTTGGGCATTTTCTTTGCTAGTTTGATTCTACACTTAAGTCTAACCACATGAATGGGGATTTGATACTCTTGGTTGAATTAGGTGCTGAAGCCCTAAGAAAATAAACGTAATTAAAGTTCTTAAATTTGGGAGTTGTCCATCATCTTTGAAAATTCTTAATTCCTCTCTGCTTGAAGTCAAATTATAGTATGTGTTAACATTGATTGGCAGGCATTTCTGTTGCAGATATAAGTGCTGAAGTTGGAAGACTTTTAAGAGTTGGATGCACGTTCAGGGGGCAGTCCCAAAGTCCCAAACCATGGTTGATCTGGTTGGTTCGGTGTCTAATGGCAAGCTATAATTGTTGCATTTTTTATGATCCTCTTTGGATCTTTATAGGTTTCCTGATCACAATAGTGATACATGTATTTTGTAGGTTTCCTGATCACAATAGAGATACATGTATTTTGCTTATTTGGCAAAGTTTGTGGTGGTGTAAAAAGTTTATGGAAAGGCATTAAGATACTAATCTGGAGACTTTTGTAATCATTATGCCCATGTGTAAATAACTCCAAAACATTTCAAATATGATAATCCATTAAATTTTCCTTTATTTTATAATCAAATTCTTTGATTTAAAAAATAAATAATTGTTATATTTAAAAAATTTTTACCAAATATGATTAGAGTGATGTGAAGGGTTTTTTTGTGTATTTTTTTTTGGTGAGGGGGGGGGGGTGGTGGTGGTGAAAGTTTTAGGAAGGTTGTACCATCATGATTACAGAAATTTATTAATAATGCATGTCTCATGTGAATTGTCCTGATTTTTTTTTTTTATAATAGACTTTATTAACTGATTCCCCTAGGGAAAGATAAGTTTCAAGAATCGGAAAAATAGCCAAGGGGAAACAAAAGAGGGAGAGCACCCTTCCCAACAGAAGGGCTGCTGAGAAGTTGCCCCTAAATCTACAAGAGCATTGGCTACAAAATTATCCTCCCTCTGGGTGTGTTGAAATCTGACCATGGACAAAGCTCTAACCAGCAGTTGACAGTCCCATATGATGTGGGAAATCCTATCGGGTATAGCAGAGGAGTAGGCACTAATAATATTCATGATCATAAAAGGTTGTCACTCTCTATACATAGTCTGTCCATCTCGTGATTTTGCGCAACCTGAAGAGCTTTTCTTATAGCCAGTGCTTTGCCATGCAAGTATAGGTATGCTCAATTCCTTCTTAAAAGCAATAGCGAACCTGATAAAGATGAGTTTTGCAAACACTGTCAATGCCAACCAGGTCTGGGTTTCCTTGACTTGCCCCCATTAACATAGATTTTGACCATATCTGAGTTTGGAGGGTGGCAAGAAATGAGCCACGGTTCTCTAGTGTTGTGAACCCCTCTATGGACTTGAATAAATTCATTTGTAAATGACTGGGCTTTGGCAATTAAAGTTTCTGGCGAAATTTCAGTTTGGTGAAACACCAACTCCAAATGAGCAATCGACAAACCCCAGCAGAGATGTAGTGAACATGATTTGTTTGGCTTTACTTCACCTTGCTCTCTTAATATGAGGTTATATAAGATCATCCCGATATCTTACGTTCCCATCAGAATAGAGAAGCCCAAGTGAAGCCACATCTCCTGTGCCTTGTAACATCTAAGAAACAAGTGGTTTATGTCCATAACTGGATCCCCGCAGCGAATGCAATGAGGGGGAATATTAATTCCCCAACTGGAGAGGAGGCCAGCAATCAGAAGGCGACCATAAAAGAATTTCCACATGAACATCTGCACCTTTAGAGCTGATGGAATATGCCACAAACGAAGCCACACTGGTTCGGAGTTGCACACATATCTTGAATAGCCAACCTATAAGCAGAAGCCACGAGGAAGTGTGAAGCCAGATATACCTGTCTGGTCGAGGAAATAAAGGGATGGGGATTGAGAGAATTTTTTGAGCAACATCTGATGGCCAGCATTGATGTATCAGGTTAGAGATCCAAGATCTGATAAGGGGGGTCTATTAGCTACTCAACCGAGAGTGGGGCATGGAGAGGGATGGGGGTACGGGGCATCCGGGGAAGGCACATTAGGTATCCAATAGGGTGTCCATGGGTTAATAGAACACCCATTCCCTACTCGGATGAAAAGACCCTTTTTAAGAAGGGGGAGGGCTCTCAACAGATTTCTAGTCCCATGATGCATTCGCCGGAGTCCGAGCGTAGAGGAGGTCTAAACGCAGGAAATACTTCTGCTTCATGATTCTCCCCTAAAGCAAACTAGAAGGGTCCAATAATTCTTAGGCTTTCTTGGCAAGTAGTGATTGATTCATTGGTTCAGAAAACTTGATATTGAGGCCATCACATCTTTTAGTTCTCCACTATAAGCTGGAGAGCTGAAGAACTATCCTACTGGCCACAAGTGAAATCCAATGACATTGGGGCCTACCCCCCATGAGCTTCTTCTTCATGTGTTGAATGAATTAATTAATATTCCTTTGTTGATACCATCCCAATGCCCGAGGGACAAGGGAACTACAAGGGGGAATATTATATGAGGAATGGTGGTCTCAGTTTTGAGCCTTCTCAGGTAAGTGCTCTACTGCACTATGCTCCAACCATGAGCACCATTGGTGTCTCCTTATGATTGTGTGAATGGTTACTAACCTTCATCAAATTCATTAATCATCTTTGTAAAGAGGACCTACCTTAGGATCTTCACCATTATCACCCAAGCTCATATAAGAGAAGCACTTCTTTGGCCTATTCAACCCACTATAAAATTGGGTTATTCTCATCATAAATAAATATAGGAAAAAAAATCCATGTTAGGTTGCGTGGAGCTTGCGCCCTAACATAGGAGAATGAAAAATTAGTGTTCCATCCCCCGTGAAATAAAAAATTCCATCCAAATTGATGCTCCAACGTATGTTCCCATTGACCTTTGTGCCGGTGCAATCTGACAACGATCTTTTGCCCATAAATGTAATTGGAGTCAAATCGGATTGAAGTACTCATCTTCTCTTCGTGCATTTTTCATTTGGTGCGGCTAGTGCCTAACATCTCATGACTTCATAACTTTTTAGAGGCAATAAAAATATCTTTTAATAAAAAAGATCAAGGAGAAAAAAAAATTCCAAAGTCTTAAACAATACTTACATCCATCCATGATACACACCATATAAATGGCATGCATTATGTGCCGAATCACCATGTCCAATCAGCACATCCCTTTAATAATTTCCACGTAGCAGTTCATGGAGCTGAAAATTTGTGAGACCCTTGCTCGCATGTCAAATATTAGACTAATTCATATTTACTAAACGGGATTTTCTTATTGGCACCCCCAAGACATCAAATTGTAACGTTACTTTTTTGACTTTTTAGTATTACACAACTTTTTTCAAATGAAGGTAAATATTGTTATTTCACATGTATACTCAAAATATGTGCATTATAATGACACCTTTTGATAATAACATAATGATTGTCCCTTTAAAATATTTTTCAAGACCTTTTATACCCTACCTTAAAGAACTCTTAAGAATAAGATAATGAGCAATTTAAAAAATATGTCAAGTTTTAAATGCACCTATAGAGGTGTCACTCAGATACTCCCTTTTTTATATATACCTTTATAACTTTTATGAGGGGAATAAAAACACAAACAATTTATTTGGTTTTTTTTTTTTCTAATTTAGAAAATGAAAAATTTTAACTAAGAGAGGAAAGAAGACAAATCATTTAAAATACAAATACTATGCTTTTAGACCCTAGCCCAATTTATTATAGTGTGGGCTATTGATATGCGGTCCCTACCTTGCTTTAACACCTAGACATTTTTAAACAACTTAATTACAGTATTGATATCCAATAAAATTATAAAAAGTTTTCATGTCCAACTATCCATATACTGAGCAACCCAATCCACCAAATTTTGATAGTGAGTCTAGACTTCTACACCTGTGGCTCCCAAATCTTTTGCTTTTTGAAGTCCCTATAAGAGCAATCCCCTTGCTTCTGATTCTTGTGCACTCCCTCTGTGACCAAAACAATGAAAATAACTACAAAATATTTATCATAAGCAATTACAAAAGCCCAACCTGTTTCAAAGTTAAAACTTCCATGACATATAACAATGTAAACCCCATTAGGGAGAAGCTCATGGTATTCAGCTAGGGCTAAAGGGGAAGGCCAATGTTCCGTAGGATGAGATGGGATATGGACAAGATGTAAATCTGAGATCCATTTAGAAATATTGCTCATAGTTCTTATAAGGCTAGTCTGGCATTTTGGATATGACATAGTGGTTACATCCATTATTGATAAATTAGATGAAGTTAATTAATAACTTCATCAATAATTAAAAAATGACTCATTCTATCCTTAGTAGTAGCAATTCCACCCTTAAGTAGTTTCCACATGAAAATTCAAAATTTAGGGTGGTTTTAGATTTCTATAGTAAAGAACAAAAATTTGATTGCAACATCTCTTCATTCACACGCGTAGTGTTAGAAAAGTGTGTAAATTAAAGAGGAATCTGGTTGCAGCCTCGGTTGTTAAAATGCTGTTTTTGGTGAAGAGGTAAAAAGGAATATCTTCATGCAAGGTCGACGCTAAATTAGATGTTATGGACCTTAAATTAGATAAATTAGATGAGTCTGTTAAAAAGCTAGGTAGTATAGTTAATATAGATTTAAAATATATATGAAACAAAAAATCAACTACATGATGTACGTAATGTCGGCTTTGAAAGATTTGTCCATAGATATTCACAAAAACCAGCTATATTATGGAAATGATCATGAAAAATTATTAACCCTTCAGACAGAAGAGTTAATGACATTTCAGCAGACAGAAAGATTCCATAAATTAGAATATGATTAGATAATTGAATTATTAGAATATTGGCATAATATGTATAAAAATCATGATTTATTCTTAGATGAATGTCTTGGTCAGAAAAATCCAAGACACTTATTAACAAAATGAAGAAATTTTGAATTATTTTGGATTTAATATTGAATGTTTATTTTGTTGATTCTTCAGATTGCTAATCTGAAGACAATTATGAAACCACAAAAACCTTCTCTGATATGATAGACAATCAGAAGAAGAAACTGAGGTAATTCAAACCTTCAGTGATGATACTTCTAGTCAGGAAGATATCAATGATGATGATTCTCTAAAAGAGATACTTGTAGGGGAAGATAGAACATCAACCTCCACAGACCCTCAAAACAAAGAAGAGGAGCATTATCCAATTCATCAGAGAAGAGATGACTTGAATAGGCAACCCATTGCGCAAAATGGGACTCATTTAGACTTAAAAATGTTTAATTTAGAGACTAGAAACGAACAATTGATGATTGGACACAGTCATTACCTGTACTAATCACCAATTATAAAAATACTTGGTCTATAAAATGATTTTTAGATTATCGTAGCTACACTTCAAGTTGACATGTTGCAATGGCTTAAAGGCTGGGAACAGTCTAAAGCAGGTAAACAGTAGAAAACTATTTTACTTGCAGATTTTAAAAGTTTAGAAGGATAGAAATTCTTAAAGAAGAATTCATCGGAGAAGCTAGTAATGATATTCTTCAAGAAGATGCAATTTACATTCTGTTTTAATGGTAAGAACTAGCAGAAATAAACAAAAGAGAAGAGAAGAACCAAGATCTAACGTGGTTCGATCACCCAATGAGGATGCCTACGTCCACAGTGCAACTCCCCACTCAACTATCGACTTGGGGAGGGTTTATTCCCTTTAAATAATGATGTGTACAAGAGAGATTTAAGAGAATTACAATCACAATAATATTTGGATTCTTCACCACAGAGATAAGACTTGGACTCTCCCAAATTACTTGACATACTAGGACTTTGGTGTCCTAGTTGATCTACTTCTCTCAAACCGCCAACACTCCCCCTCCAAGTTGGAGCGAAAACATCATATGAGGTCAACTTGGACATCATATCTTGAAAGACTTGCTTAGGTAAAGCTTTAGTAAACGCATCTGCCAGTTGATCATTACTTCGTATGTAGGGCGTCTCAATAATTTTTGCTTGGACTTTTTCTCGAACGTAATGACAATCAACTTCGATGTGCTTGGTTCTTTCATGAAACACAGGGTTGGAAGCAATGTGAATTGCAGCCTGATTATCACAAAATAATTGCATAGGCGAACCTGTCTTGAAACCCAATTCTTGTAACAAGAGATGAAGCCAGACTAATTCACTAGTAGCAGAAGCCATGGCCCTGTATTCAGCTTCAGCACTAGATCTAGCAACGACACTCTGCTTCTTACTTTTCCAGGTTACTAGATTTCCACCAACAAATGTGCAGAATCCAGTAGTTGATTTTGTCTGTTGGGCTACCGGCCCAGTCAGCATCCGCATACCCCATAATATTAGTATGTCCATGCTTTTTCATCCAAATTCCTCGACCTGGACAAGATTTCAGATATCTCAGTATACGATCCACAAGATTCATATGATCCTCAGTTGGAGCATGCATGAACCGACTAACATAGCTCACAGCATAGGCAATGTCAGGCCTTGTAATAGTCAGATAGATTAACCGTCCAACCAATCTCTGAAATTGACCAATATCTTGGAGAGGACCACTATTGTCACCGAATTTGCTGCCATAATCCATAGGGGTGTCAGCTGGTGAAGCACCCAACTTCCCTGTTTCCTTTAGCAGATCTAACACATATTTCCTTTGAGAAATAAAGAGCCCTTTACTAGAGTGGGCAACTTCGATCCCAAGGAAATACTGTAATCTTCCTAAATCCTTAATATCAAACTTCTTGTTCAGATGTCATTTGAGAGCCTCAATCTCATGGGCACAGTTCCCAGAGATAACAATATCATCAACGTAAACAAGAATAGCCACAATATTACTACCCGTTTGTTTAACAAACAATGAGTGATCAGAATCACACTTCTTGAACCCAAAAAGGATAAGAGCCGAACTTAACTTGCCATACCATGCCCGTGGTGATTGCTTAAGGCCATAGATGGCTTTGTTAAGCTTGCATACCATGCCTTCCTTATGCTCCATATTATGACCAGGAGGGATGTCCATGTACACTTCTTCCTCAAGGTCGCCTTGTAAAAAAGCATTCTTGACATCCATTTGAAATAATGGTCAGCCACAATTAACAGCAATTGACATTAACACTCTGACAGTATTCATTTTTACCACTAGTGCGAATGTTTCTTTATAGTCTTCTCCATAGGTTTGAGTGTACCCCTTGGCGACAAGCCTAGCTTTATGACGTTCTATGGACCCGTCATTCTAATATTTGATTTTGTACACCCATCGACAACCAACAGATTTTTTCCCATTAGGCAAGGGAACAATATCTCAAGTGTGATTTTTATGAAGGGCATTAAGTTCCTCATCCATTGCTTTTACCCATGTGGGAGATTGCTTTGCTTCAAGAAAGTTCACAGGTTCTTTGTGTTCATCTATTGCAGACAAAAAACCTTGAAACCGTTGTGATACATTCCCATAACACAGGTGGGTTTGTATGGGATACCTAGCCGAGTGATATGTGGTGAAATCCTTGAGCCTAGTTGAGGGTTGTGGCACCCGTGTCGACCTGCGAACAGGTATAGGCTCAAGTACAGGCGTGGGGACAATAGCCTCCCCATCATGTTGACTGACGTCCCCACCATGCTGAGTAACATCCTCATTAAGTAAAATGTGTTTCTCCCCCTGAGTTGGAGTGGCTAGACTGGGCAGACCAACCGGTAGAGGAACAAATTCTTCTTCTACATCAAAATCACTATAATCCAGGTCCTTTACAGCCTCCCCCTGAATTTGGTTCCTACCAGAGAAAAACATGTGAGTTTCATAAAAAATAACATCTCTAGAGATAAGAACTTTCCGTATCGTAGGATCAAAGCATTTATACCCCTTTTTAACAGAAGAGTAGCCAATAAAAACACATTTTGTGGATCGTGGATCATGTTTTCCTGCCGGAGCATGAACAAAGCATGTACTACCAAAGACACGAAGATGAGAGAGAGAAACAGGGTGACCAAGGAGAATTTCCATGGGAGACTGATAGTGTAGGACTCTACTAGGGAGTCGATTGATCAGATAGCAACTAGTAAGCACCGCATCTGACCAAAACACTTTGGGAAAATGCCCTTGAAAGAGTAGAGAATGGGTCACCTCAAGTAAGTGACGGTTCTTGCGTTCAGCAACCCCATTTTGTTGAGGAGTGCCAACACACGAGGTTTGATGGACAATTCCTCGATTCTTAAGGAAAGACTCAAAAGAAGAGTTGGTATACTCGGTACCATTGTCGGTCCGCAAAACCTTGAGACAAGTACCATATTGATTTTGAATCATATTACAAAACTCTTGAAAAATTGTAAACACCTCACTTTTGACAGTCATCAAATATAACCAAGTAGTACGAGACTTATTATCAATAAAAGTCACAAAGTATCTAAAACCATTCCTGAAAACCACAGGAGCCAGTCCCCACACATCTGAATGAACTAAGTCAAATAAATCTTTTGACACATGTGAACTAGATGAAAAAGGTAGTCTATGGTGTTTAGAATAACTACAAGTGTCACACAACTTAGAATCAAGAGGATAATTAGGGTGCAAACATCGCAACACAGTATCAGATGGATGCCCCATGCGCCAATGCCATAATTGAGATGTAGTGTCTTTATTGTTACTGGCAACCAATGCTTCTCCTAGAAAGTCAATCATATAAAGGTCATGCCTGAATGCGCCTTCACCAATCATCTTCCCCGTGCTGTTGTCCTGAAACACCACCTTTTGTTTGAAAAAAACAGTAGTACAGTTTAGATCTTTAGTGAGTCTGCTAATAGATAATAAATTGGAAGACAAATCTGGCACAAACAAAACTTTACAAGGAGAGGAAAATAAGGTAAGAGTCCCACGACCCTTAACTGATATGTTAGTTCCATTAGCAACCGTAATAGGGGAATGAGACTTATCATCAATAGCATGAAAATTACTCAAAGCATGTGATGTGGAAACCATGTGATCAGTGGCACCTAAGTCAATAACAAAGTAATTTGAAGACCAAGTAGTGAGTGCAAAGGTATTACCAGAATGAGCAACATTGCCAGACTCAATAGAGGAGGAACCCTTTCCAGTAGCTTGCATAAACTGTTGAAGTTGTGAAGCAATTTTCCCCAAAGATGCCTGGAAATCCATGGTAGTACTCTGAGTAGCAGCTTTAGCTTCAATCACATTATCCTTGTTGGGTCGCAGATGTGGGTTTAAAACCCAACAACGGTCTTTAGTATGACCATCCTTATCACAATGTTCACAGTGATATTTGGTGCTTCAAGTTTTCATTTTCCCTTTTCCTGCTGAAGAGTGGCCCCCAGTAGTAATTTGGTTCCCAGTACTACCCTGGTGACTGATATTGGCCTGAATAGCATTAGCTGAATTCTCACTATGTTCCATATCAGATTTTGAGTTTGGATTCATAACTCGCCGACGGGTTTCTTCCCATTGGATGATGGCACAAATATTAGTAAAGGAAGGAAGGGTTGGGCTCATAAAAATTTGCCATTTAAGGTCTTCAAATTCAGGTCGGATACTTGCCAAGAGTTGAAAAATATGGTCTTGCTCTTCACGCTGGGTATAGATATCAACAGTTTGTGCAGGGGGATGATACTGCCGTAGTTCGTCCCATTTTTTCTTTAAATTACCCAAGTGAACAGTAATGGATTGTCCTGGTGCTTGAGATAAATGAGCAATATCCTGTTGTAATTCAAATACACGTGAGGCATTATCCTCATGGCCATACATATCTTTCACAGAGTCCCATAGAGCTTTGGCAGTCTCAGAGTAAGCGAATATCTCATAGATGGAGGGATCCATGGAATTAAAAATCCAAGACATAACTAGGTTATCGTTTGCCATCCATTCAACATACTTCGGATTGGCAATATCACAGTTAGGGGTTTTAATGGTCCCCTTGATATGGCCTTGCTTAGATCGGCCTCCAAGAGCAACTAGGACTGCCCTAGACCAGGGCAAATAATTTCGCCCATTGAAAAAGATAGTAGTAAGTCTAGTGTTTCCTTCCATGGAGGTTATTTTTCCCCCATCGGGTTTTCCTCCCTCAGAGGATGTAACAATCGCATCACCCATTATAGAATTAATTCTTAATTCTCAAAGCACAAAAAATAATGCAAGGTAACACTTATCTCAACCAGAAACAGCAGCAGTAAGAGAGTAACAGACGCACAGTAGCAGGAGAAGTGCACGTTACAGTAGTGCAAAGTAACAGTAGGCAATACCACAAATCAATGCACGCCACAGGTGTACAAGCAACAGCAGGTAACACACAAATCAGATGCACCAGATCGTTGATAACACCACAACAAGTGGCAAATTGCAGCACAACTAGCAACAAAGTTGAAGGCAGCCCAACAGATAGCAGATCGTTCAACAGGTGACAGATCGCAGTAGTAGCAACAAACCTGAATGCAGCACAACAGGTAGTAGATCGTTGAATGAAGAACAACGATCAGAGAGCAAAGCAGATCGTTGAATGAAGAACAGCGATCAGAAAGCACACAGTTGCAGATCGTTCAATGAAGCAGAACGATCAGAGAGCACACGATATTCCAATCGGCAACGAACGCAGCGAACTCACGACCAGAGAACACGATATTCCAATCGATTAGAATACTACACCCGCTCTGATACCATGTTTTAATGGTAAGAACTAGCAGAAATAAACAAAAGAGAAGAGAAGAACCAAGATTTAACGTGGTTCGGTCACCCAACGAGGATGCCTACGTCCACAGTGCAACTCCCCACTCAACTATCGACTTGGGGAGGGTTTATTCCCTTTAAATAATGATGTGTACAAGAGAGATTTAAGAGAATTACAATCACAATAATTTTTGGATTCTTCACCACAGAGATAAGACTTGGACTCTCCCAAATTACTTGACATACTAGGACTTTGGTGTCCTAGTCGATCTACTTCTCTCAAACCGCCAACACATTCTTTCAAAATTAGAATTATGTAATATTTTCCAATTTGAAGGAATCTCAAAACTTATCCAAAAATATTACTATCTACTAGACCAGTTGAAGCAAAGTTTTTGGATACAACTATACGTTCTTTCATAAACTTCCAAGGATGGGATGAATTATGTATAAAAAGTTGCCCTGAATTTCTAGAGAAAAAAATAGATAAACAGGATACTTTAGGATTTAGAATTAATTATGTCTTAAGAATAATAGCAGAATGGTATGTTGAAGTTAAATCTAAAAAACAAGTAAAAAATCAAATTAGCAATACCATTTATGGTCAAAGGTATTGCAATAAGATTCTCGAAGAAAATTGGGAAATTTGGTGTAATATTCCTAAAAAATGTACTACAATCAGTAGGAAACATTTTAAATGGAAAACATGAAAGAAAAGAAAAATTTTGAAAAATAAGAAAAATATTAGAAAAAAATGAATTCCAAAAAATATCGTTGCTATATCTACAATGACTAAGGTCACTATGCAACAGTGTCCTAAAAATAGATCAAGTGCAAGAAAGATGATTAAAACTCTTGAGCAACAGGAGTTAGAAGTCTTATTTGGAGATGAAATCTTTGATATTGAAGATGTTCTTTTTTGAAGTAGAATCTGACGCAGAAAGCTCAGATGAAAGTGAAGACGAGCAAGTCTTCATGAGTAATGAAGAAACTTCACACCAATTGCAAAATGTGATAGGAGAAGAAATCTCCCTCACTGAAAATCAATTAGAAAAATGCAGAAAATCAAGAAAGAAGATATATATAAAATTTCGGTGTTTAGTCCATTTTTCAGTTCGAAGAAACATCCCGATATTGTGAGATATATTCACCTAGGATTAATTCAAGTTACATTGACTGCTTTGTTTAGATAAGGCATTGATAGTCCAATATTAGTTGTAGCGTTAGACAAACACTTCAAAAACGAGACCCAATAAGAGCTTTGATTGGGGGAAATAGAGTCGATCCATTAATCTAGTAACAGGTGTAGTTTGGTTTAATATTAGACCAAATTACTTTGTATCAATCAATTGATGATCCTAATATAGATAAATTATGTATGATCAAAATTATGACAAGGAATTAGGTATAAGGTCTAATCTTTTTGATGTTGCAGTTCATTGGAAGACACTCCATGAGCTGACTAAAACTACTCAAACATCAATAAAGTATAAATCCTTAGGAAAAGTTTTGTTCAGTTGTATGAACCTCACAGTTTTGATACTACAATAAAGCCAAAATTAATTAATCCTAAGGATTTAACAATCCCAACAGATTGGTTCATCAGCGAGTTCACTTAAGAAAATGAGGAACCTCATGAAAAATCAATAGATATTTTGGCATCAGGAAATAATATTTATTTTCGAAAGCATAGTTCTTCCGCAAAACAAGGAGAACCATCCAATAATTGGACACCATCTTTACCAAGACTGAGTTTAGATGGACAGAAAACTAGACTTAATTTCGATGAACCGAAAATACAGTCTAAACCACGTTTAAGCTTAAGTCTTGAATAGCAACCAATACAAGAATATACTAAAGAATCTAAGCAAGATTCCATAGCAATAAATATTGTAAAAGTTCTTGTAATGCTAGGAACAAGTTTCAACAAAGATGAAGAGTCAAATGCAGAAAAAGTGTATTTGACCAATCAAGGTAAAAAGAGATACACCTATATAATAGGAGAACTAACTCAAATTCACAAGTTATAAGCCCTATAACTTGTGTATGATAATAGTAGATACAGGTGCTACAACTAGTGTTAGTATGTAGGATGCATTGCCCTCAGAAAAGTGGGTGAAGATGAAGCGTCAAACTTGCCCCAGTCTGACTTAGATTTTGCTTAAAGAGCAAGAATCAGCAGCCACCCACTCCAATGACCTGTGGTGTATCACCCCAGTGGTTACAATCAACAGGGAGTCCCCACTGATGACATCCACCATGCCTGTGAGAAGATGGGTAGCAACACCATGCAGCTGCTCAAATCCATTACCTGCAGTACAACACAGAGCATAGGTAATTCTCTCTCCTGAGGATTTGGAGGGTTATGCCCTTGAATATGTCCCTTATATGTGTGGTGGGGTGTTGGGAAAGTGTCATGTGGACAGACAATCCTCTGTAGAAACCATAGGCAAAACACAGCAGTGATGTATTCTCTGGACGATGCACTAGACGATTGGCCCAAAGCTCCAGTGAATCATCCAGTGATGCCAGAACCTACATTTTTTCATTCCAAGATTGTGGGAGCTGCACCTACTGCCTTCAAACACCTCCAATAGGTACTTGAGAATTTTAGGAACCAAACCCCCTCTTGGAATCCATGTGGGCCCCACCTATGTAGCTAAACTAGGCCAAAATTACTTTAAAAATGCATTTTCACTATGGGGCTACCTTACCAAACAGGCCTTAGTTTTATAGAAATTATAAATAGGGACCCAACCCATTTCAAGTTATTTCTACTGTTCAAAACCGTGGAGAGAAGGAAAATAAGAGAGAAAGAGAGGAAGAAGAAGGAGAAGGGAAGATTGGATCCTTTGGAGCTTGGCCAAACCTTCCACAGCCCTAAGGTAACCCAACCAAACTTAGAACTATCCTCTAACCATGTTTCAAATCTGGTTCTCTGATTTTGAACCCAAGACCAGAGCATACATGGCTGTCTATGTAGGAACTCCTATGAGATCATTGCCTGGAGCTTCAAGAATGCTTAGATCTTACATGCATGGTTAGTTTTAGGGGTTTTGTATGTGATTATACTGCCTAAGCTTACTGTTACAAGCATTCTAAGTTCCAGCCATGCATTTAGCTTGACTTCATATCTGATCATGCATGCAAACCATTGACAGTGAGTTGAATGCATAGATCCTTGCATGCATGAGCTGATTTGCATTCTAGGGCCTGAGGTTGTAGCTAAAATGCATATGCATGCTTGTTATTATGTGTGTAGATAAGGTTTGAATGACTGTGTTACGGCTTGGCATATTTTTTACCCAAACCCTAACTCGAATCCAAATGTAGATCCAGAACCCGAAGTCGTTATTTGATCATGCATGCAAACCATTGACAGTGAGTTGAATGCATAGATCCTTGCATGCATGAGCTGATTTGCATTCTAGGGCTTGAGGTTGTAGCTAAAATGCATATGCATGCTTGTTATTATGTGTGTAGATAAGGTTTGAATGACTGTGTTACGGCTTGGCATATTTTTTACCCAAACCCTAACTCGAATCCAAATGTAGATCCAAAACCCGAAGTCGTGGTACCGTGTGCGTTATAGAGTATTGATTTGATGTTCGAACGGGTAGAAGATGAAGAAGGAATCCCGGTGGTAATATGCCGGTTGCCGGTAAAATGACGTGTACCTCCCCCATACAATTTCAAAATTTATAATTTAAAGTATAAATTATGGTAATCGACTCTAATCATGCCTTGTGGCATTTTGGGCATATGAATAATGCTGAAATTTTATTTGTGCGCAAGAAAACACCGACACTCGGTGTCCCGGCACAAAGATAACAAGGATAGCAAACACTGGTTGATGGCATTGGTCGACTACTACATCGACCAGAGATTGCTGTCACAACAGATTTTGGTCTCGAGAGTGCGAGGCCCAATGTTTTGAGTCGAGGATCTCGCCGTCACGTCCCAATTATTTAGTTAGAAGGTTTTCCCAACATTGTGGATACACGGGCCCACTAATCAGTCCACATGTGCGTGTGTCGGCTTTAAACATGATTTATTACAAATTAACTCATTAATCGACAAACCATTATAACAATTGTTTAATTAACTATATAAACAAAACCCTAAGACTCTATTTATTTCTCTTCAAATCTAACCGACCGAAATAAAGTGAGGAGAGAAAAGTCGAAAGGGAGGGCTGATACCTTGATCCATCCCTGTCCTAAGGTAAGATCATCACCTTCATCACCTCTAGTCATCTTAAATCATTTTTTCTTCTCAAACCCTTGCTGAATCAAAAGGAAGATCATCAATTTTCGATCTATGTTGATGAATCCATTGCTGGATTCATTCCTTTTTCGAGTAGACCTCAAACCATATGAATTCCTACTCTTTTTACTCTTTTCTCTTAGCTACACCAAATCAGTTTCAAAAATTAAAACTATGAGATGGATTCTCTACTATTTTTCCATGACAAAATGGTTTGGAAGTTTCAGAATTTAAACCAATTACCCCATGCATGATCAAGACCTAAACCCTAACCCTAGGTTGGCCTATTTGCTATCAAATTCACATACCTACTGTTGGAATTGAAGCAATAGAAACTTGATTCAGCCATATGTGGCTGTTATACCAATTTAAATCAAAGAATTTCAGCTATGGTTATACCCATCTTCAAAACCCTCAATTTCTCATATATGTGGATCATAATATGGTTCCAATTCATAGTGATGCTCATGTGAACATCATCCCATGATCAATTGGATGAGATTCAACCAAAAACCTCATCAAAACCCTGAATTTCAACCCTACTATGTTGCTGTAAAATCTCTGTGGGAGTTCTGGTCGATTGGTACATCCACCAGAGAATGTTGTCTCAGTCTTACCTACTGTTATCTCAGGATGATGTCCTGGTCTACTGTATCATCATCCTGAGTTGTTGTCACACTCTTGAATGAGTCTTGGACCTTATCCAACCTAACTCCAAGGTAACCTTAGGACTCCACATGTACTTGGACACCCTCTAACACTGTGTGTGGTTAAATACTCTTAGGACTTTACCTTTCGATCATCGAATTGTACCGACAACCGACTCGAAGCATAACCCGACTTCACAACTACAAACATAACAAGGTAAGTGGGGGTAGGCTTTGATTTCTTTTAAGAGTGTTTCTTTCATTCTTAGATGTATTTGCTAGGAATCATTTGCATATTTAAATTCCTGTTTTATTTATGATATTTATTGATTTCATTATTTATGACTTATGGACATGAACGATGTGATGTGAAATGATGTGCAATATGAATCTTTGTGTTAGAATAGATGCCGTAGTCGACTTGAAAACGAGAGGTATGGTGTGCCGTAGTATGGGATGCGGGAGCACTGTACACCTTGTACTATGCCATTTAGACTACATATTCCTTGATGCTACAACCCTTACCAGTAGGGGTTCAGGTGTTGGATGATCATAGCCCCTTGTTCTGAGGAGTACATACTGGGATGGGGTCCAGGCTATGATTATTGGGGTCTACCTATGGGGAGGTATATAATACCAACGATCGGTGTAGGTCCCATACAACAATTAAGGTACGTCTCAAGAAAATAGGAAGGAATTGAGATTGTTTCCCGAGTTGTTGGCGTAACATTAACTTAGAGACTTAGGCATTGTTTGTTAGGTGTAATTAGGATTAAAACTGAATCCATGTATATAGGATTCTTGCTTGTGTGTGTGGTCTATCCTTTACTTACTGGGATCAGTGGAGCTCACCCCTGTGGAATTTCCCCTTTTTAGATGAACCTGCAGGTGGATGTCATGGTGGCAAGGAGGATAACTTTGAGGCAGAAGATTTCGATAATGGTATGTTTGCTGGTTTGGACAAAGGGGGTTGTGACCCCAATCATGCGGACAATTAAGGTGTCCTTGAAGAACAAGGACTGATGACGTTGTGTTATCTTCATGTTTTCTTTTGCTAAACACCATCCTTTTTTGTGGAAGAATTTCTACTGTTTATATTTTAGAATAGTTATGTGTTGACCCAATGGTCGTGAACTTGGGAATATCGAGTGAATCATGGAACAGAACCATGCTACTGTTCCCAAAATTGTTGAACAATGTTGAGCAAACCTAAACCAAACCTGGAACTCTAAGACCCTTTGTAGACAATATTTAATGTGTTCTAATGGTTCGGTCAACATAGGTTATAACCCCGAACACGAGGTGCTGTGTCAGACACCGACTGGGACAGAGCCGGCTGAAGGACAAGCAGGATTGACATAAGGTGAGTGGAATTACACCATGGGTGTAGGTGTAACATGACTGATGAGTCATGACAACAACAACAACAATATTTACTGTTTTATTTATTAAATTACTTTATATTCCTATTTATTTCTGATTCGTATCTGCTGGCTATTGGAATTGAATGTTAATGTTATACTTGTGGAAATGTTAGATTAGATGCTGTAGCCGGCTTGGAAATGAGGCCTGTGGTAGCCCGTAGAATGGGATGCGATTGACACCACCCAACTCATACTATGCCATATAAAATGCATTGGGCTAGAGTATCATCACCCATGCTACGAACCCTTGCCAACATGGGTTAAGGTGTTGGATGTCTGTAAGAGAACCTATATCAAAGGAAAAAGGCAAAAAGGAAAAGAATTATGTTACACTGGAAAGGTGATTACTTGGTTGAATGCCAGAGAAAGAAAAATATTATATCAAAATGGTGAAAGGTGATTTCACAGACTAATCCCAGAGGGCTAGTCGGGCTGACCATGGAGAGCATGCTGGAGCCAACTAGTCCTCTCCGACAACTCAATGGGTGTATCGCGGGAAGGGGTTAGAAGCCCACACCAGGGATACATGTATCGGGGATTGTAGTAGCACTTTTACCTACCTTAGTTGTGATGCTAGGTGGTTTAATAATAAAAAGAACCTCATCTCATGTAGGACTCATTTGGTTGTGCTTGCATGTGCATGCATGGTTATATTTCATTCACGGGCTCAGTGGAGCTCACACTCTTGTATATCTCTTCTTCTTTAGATGATCTTACATGTGGACGTGATGTTGGCGGGGAGGCTTATCATGAGCAAGAAGGTGGTTTTGATTATGACTGTGTGGGTGTGGACTCGGACAGAAGCTATCCCTCTAGTACGAGTGATCTCGGTGACGGTTGAAGATGGCCCGTGAAGGACGGGCAGTTTACCTCTCCTAACCTAGGGAATTCTTTTTTATGTAGATACTTGTCTACTGACTTTTTCCTTTTTGTATAGCTTGCATGGGGCTTTTATTGAGTGCCCCTTTTGTTATTTTGTGAGCTATTGGTTGGAGGTGTGGTGACTGTCTGGATGGTGGTGTTGAGAAACTTGAAAGTTTATGTAGATATTAGTTTCTGCTATACTCTGTAATTATGTTTTATCCATCGCTATGGGTGTATGTGTTTGTGAATGGTATTAACAGCTTCTAGATCCTTGGGGTTTGGCGGATTACTACCGTGCAATTCAGGTCACCTACTTAATCCTTCTAGGGGGTGGTTTGGGGTGTGACATGAAGAAACCAAAACCGGTTCAGGGAATTAATGAAAGTAAGATAATTGGCCAGTATAAAGCTAAGGATATAGCAATTTGGTTAAATTAAAGAAAATCCATAATCCCAAAAATAATATGTCTTCCTCTTATGCATCGTAATTTTATTCTTGGAAATAATTTCCTAAATAATTATCTACCAATGCAAGTTCTTCATAAATCGATTTCACTAACCTTAGCCAATGAGTCAGTAGAAATACCATTGCTAGACCAGCATATGGATAGAAATTCTAATACAAAAATTATTCAAGTATTAGAGGATGGAGAAGAAGATGCAGAAGAAAACAAGAAGCTACAATTCAAAGGGTAATATAATTACCTGAAGAAATAAGAAACAATATTTACACAAGAACAATGTATCTACCAATCATGGAATTACTAGAACAGTATGATTGGTCAATATTTAGAGAAGGAATAAATACTTCAATTAAGATGTTTTCGAACAATTTTAATATTCAAGCTGTAGAACTTGGAATTGTTTCTCTCTTAAAAATAGATAGAAATAATTCAGGGCAGTTAAACCAATTTCCGACAACAAATAATTTAGGTGTGACAAGATCAAAACTTTGGATATATATTTATTCGTCTCTAGCCGAGAGACCTTCACCAACAAGGTTTTGCCAACCTTATCAAACTTGAAGAATATCTACATCCTAGAATATTTACAAAGGAAAATAGAATTTATGGGGGATAGAAAATCCTATAAATTGGAGAACAGAAAGATTTCTTAAACTGGAGAAATTGACCCTAAAATATGAAGAAATTTCAAATGGAAAATATTGTTTGACAATAGAAGAATGGTTACTTTACCACAAATACAAAATTATATAAACTGAAGGGTCTCCGCGTCCACCCCTGCTATCTTGATGAAATGGAAATCCTATAGAGATAATAGAACATAGAAGAAATTTTGAAGATTGGTATAGCACTATTTGGCTAACGGATCAAATAGATGTATCAGATGAAACCAAAGAAGATTGGTAGAATCGTTATTATGAAAGACAAATTTTATTACATAGACATCAAATTTCGTAGAATTATCTAACAAAGTTTTTAAGTGCAGATTATAATTTTGAAGACCACTAGCCAAGTGGACTAACAAATATCTAATCCAAATGGATCATTGAATATTTATCTACAGGGTTAGAAACCTTCCTAGACAAGGAAGATGGATAGAAGACAAAAGTCATACGGAGTTAGACCAAACTCTTATGATCAAGTTGGAAAGGCTAGGCCAAGCCCCAACAGACCAGCCCATTATGCTGAGTGAGTTACACCAACAGCTAGACAAGCCCGAAATTAATCTTATGCATCAGTGGTTAGACAAGCTCGAAATGAATCTTATGCATCAGTGGTTAGACAAGCCCCTATTCCATCAAAGCAACATCAATTTCAAAGAGAAGTTGATATCAAGGATTTTTATAATCTAGGAATACCCACATAAATCTATGAAGAATTAAATAGCACATGGAAAGCACACCTTCTAGCCAAGAAGGGTCATTTTCGTAAGTATATGGGTAAACTTGCAGATAAGGTGGTTGAGCATACAACACATCTTAAGTTTTTAAAGAATCTCAGTTTTATTCTCATTACACAAATGAATTGGGATGAAGATTTTTCTTATGAAAAAATCTCATTATTTCTGGAATTATCCGACTTCTTAGCAGAAAGCTTTGAAGATCCTAGATTTGAAAAAATACGAAGAATATGTGTCTTGGAGAAAGTAAAGGCATTACTCCCAAAAGTAATCTTCACAAAAATTAAAGAGAAGATTGAAGATCAAGAAATTATAATTAAGCAAATGTTATTTTCGAATATCAACGAGATAAACTGTTTCCAAGGTATTGCAAAAATAACCATTTTTTTTGGACTACAGGCAGTGGAAATTCAAGAAATAGAGTGGAGAATTACTAGTCAAATAATTTTCCAAAGCAATGATTTTGATCAATTCTTCAATGATCAAGACCATGATTATTCATGTAGGAGCAATGTGGAATTATTCAAAATATTTAACTTTTTGGATGGCAAGTTCAGTTGGATGGAGGGTCAGTAAAAAAGTCCACCAGCCATATCAAATCTGGCATCTCAAAATATCTGATGAAGAAGAGCTAAATAGACAACATATTTCAGTAGCTTCAAGATTTATTGAGAATATTTTTATGCCAAATTATGTTGTTGATAGTCCTTTGTACCTAAGTAAGGTGGTAAAAGAAATTCAATCTGAAAATTCTAAATTCATGGTGACTAATGGTAGAAGGCTATTCGTCACTAATCTTAACATTATGTATGGCTGGTGGAGATATTATCCAACAAATGATAGACCGCGCCATAATTGATATTCCAGAAGACCAGTTAAGGATGGCTGATAGTACAAAAATATTAAAACAACAAGAATATAATACTATCGCATCATCTGCAAGTGAAGATTCGATTTACATCCATAATATATGATGGACGCATAAAGTAGTCAAAGATTCCCTATCTGACTGCAATTTTATCTAGCACACTTAAAATTTTATTTACAATACCGTCACGTGAAGATCCTAGAACGGTGTCCACGTCGACCGCATGATTTGCATAATACAGATAAAGATCAACACAAATGTAAAGAATTTTACTGTACCTGACACATGTCACTTTTCATTACTTTTACTATGTAATTTTTGTTTTATTATAACTTCGTAGTCTATAAAAGGAGACGATAGTTTCATTTGTAAAATAGTGGTCTTTGGTGTGTTAGCACTAGAGAAGGAGAAGAATCTTTCGAGAGTTTTCTTCTCTTTAAAAGTCTTAGTGTTTTGTCATTCTCTTTCCCAAGTCTTCTCTCCACTAGTCCATGTCTCCGCTCTTCTCTCCACCATCTCTTAATGTTTCACTAGTGTAAGTGTACCACTTCCTTTTGTCTTCCTTCTTATCTCTTTTTCTTATATTTATATAAATTCGTATGTATGAAGAGTCTCTAGCCTAGAATATTCTATGTAAGTTCTTTCTTTTCTTTGTTATAATATAAAAGGTCTATGTATGCTTTCTAAGTTCTTCTCTTCCCTCTTCAACTCTCTTCTCTTTATGCAATCTCTTTTATGTAATCTCTTTATGATACCAGATTACAACTAAGAAATAAGGAGGATCTTACATAAAGAGATTACATAAAAGAAATTGCATAAAGAGAAGAGCATTGAAGAGGGAAGAGAAGAACTTAGAAAGCAAACGTAGAACTTTTATATTATAACAAAGAAAAGAAAGAACTTACATAGAGTACTTTAGGCTAGAGACTCTTCGTACATAAGAACTTTTATAAACATAAGAAAGAGAGATAAAAAAAGGAAGACAAAGGAGAAGTGATACACTTCCACTAGTAGAACACTAAGAAATGGTGGAGAGAAGAGTGGAAGACATGGAGTAGTGGAGAGAAGACTTGGGAAAGAGAAGGACAAAACTCTAAGACTCTTAAAGAGAAGAGAACTCTTGAGAGATTCTTCTCCTCCTCTAGTGCTAACACTCACCAAAGACCTATCTCTTACAAATGAACCCTCTCCTTTTATAGACTAGGGGTTACTGTTGGAATATATAATCCAGAATATCATGGGGGTATTCTGGTCCTTTTGGGGTAGATTTATTCTTATGATATTAGGATTAAGTTGCTGCTCTTACAGAGTTAGCTAGTTAGGGGTAATTATGTCTATTTCAGTCCCTTTGTGACTATCCCCTCTATTATAAATAGAGGGGCTTACCTATCAATGAATCTAACACATTCTATTCTCTAAGTCTCTCTTTCTAACTCACGGTTCTACTAACATGGTATCAAAGCCAAATCTGATCTATGTTCGAAAGAAAGAAAAAACCCTTCTTCTCTTCAATTGACTTCTCCCTCCTGTCTGTCTTTCTCGGTTTCACCTTCTACTGATTTTTCTTCTTCTCATCCTTGTAAGGAGGCAGCACTAATGAGGTAAAAACCTAAACCAATGATTTAGTTGCTGCCCTCCTCCATCCTATCTATTTTTTCCATTGAAATTCTGCTGGAAGCATACCTGCGATTTGGAGTTTTTTTCAGAATTCCTTGAAGATCAGCTTCCTATCACTATTGAAGGCTGATCTTCCACCATTGGAGCTCCCTTTGCTTTCTTTTCCAGCACCTATCTACCCTATTCCATTGTTCTCATTTCCTTTTTTTTCTCTAGCTTTCATTCACCTTTCCAGCCTTGATACCCTAATCGATCTCAACTTGCAGGGTTTTTCAAAACCCTGACTCCAATCGATTCTAGGGTTATAATTCTCTGTTCAAGCTGAACTTTTGTGGGTTGCTTTCCTCCATTACAAGGACCACTTGACCTCATTATTGCACCTTTGTAAGCTTTTTGAAGACCCCTACCCCAATCGATCTCTAATTTTCAGGGTTTTTCAAAACCCTGAAACAAATCGCTTTTTGGGAGAGGGATGCTTGCTGCTACTGAAGTGCTTTGGAGGTGGTTCTAACATTAAAAGTGACATACTCCTTCATCAATTCATGGATTGAAGAAGTTTTATTTACTGTGATACCTGCTGCCCTAATTTTTTGCAACTTTTTGGTGTCTCTCCCTCTTGAAGATCAATTCTCATTCCAACTGGGGATTGGTTGTTCGCATTGGAGGTCCCATTGAAGCAGTACTAATCAGCATCTATTGCAAGTCTGCATTAACAATTACAGCCCCCTTTCCCTATATCGATTTCAATTTCAGGGTTTTCCAAAACCCTGACTAGGGCTATCCTATCACGCTAATTTTTTGAGGAGAGTCTTATACATATCAGAGGAGTATTTGACCCACGTTTCAGCATCATTCATGGAGTTTTTTGACAAAATTTAGGTTTCTTCCTTATGGTCAACTTCTACAACTATCAACCTATTTTTTTCTAGTTCCTATGTGACTAGCTGCATCAATTCCTATTGGATCTGCTGAGTTATTGTTTACTACTTGCTGATTCTATTGAGCCTTAGGTCATCCCTTGTTGGTTTTGCTGCTTGGTTTTTGTAAGCATGACTGGTTAACATGTTACTGCTGCCTTTATGAGGACTACCGTTGTCCTGCTCTTGAGACTGAATATCCTACTATTGGAGATCGAAGTTCTTCCACATTGTTGAAGAGTTGAATCTACTACCCTGGAGATCAGTCTATTTGGGATTGCAATAGTGTGTTCATGGTTATTGGTTGCGACTACGAATCTATATAGTTGTGTGAAGCTTTTCTACTAGTTCAAATCCAGCTTACTTTGTGAGGCTGATCCTATCATTGTACTCTAACTCAGGTCTGATCCAAGTTTTTTTTAAGCTTATTACATCAATTCTGCCTAGATATCTTCATCAGTTCTATTCAACATATGGGAGTTTATTGGAGTTTTGCACACTGGTTCTTCCTTGTTTGAAGATTGATCAAGCCTTTAATATTGGAGTCTTTCCTTGCTTCAAATCAGATCTGTTTATCTTATATTAGATCAAATCTGAATATTGGAGTTTGGTGTTTCTCTCCGGCATGAGTTTCCATCTAAGGAGTTTGTTTGATCGTTTGAAGATGGTTGACAATCTATATGTTGAATTATTTTTCTCCGTGATTCATTATCCCACTGCTTTCTTTTTCACTTCACCACCTCCCATACCGTACCTTTGGCATATACACATAACCACTTTGAAAGTTTATGGTATATCTCTACCTCCTCGTTCTGTGCTTCAGATCTTTCATACACAATGTTAAGATTAGTGACGAATAGCCTTCTACCATCAATCACCATGAATTTAGAATTTTTCGATTGAATTTCTTTTGCCACTTTGCCCACAATTAAATTGACAACCGTGCTTATAGAAGAAATTGGATCCCTACCAACCCCAATATACATCTAAGGTCAACAAGGTATCCAAGGATATTTCCTTTCATTAATTGAAGAACCAATGCCCACCTTTCAACAAACAGATTCTCTAACGTTAAACCTAGAAAGTTCCAAATTAATTGTATGTTTTAGATATGAAAACCTGATGTAATCTAAAACCCAACCCCCCCCCCCCCCCCTCTTACCTTGTCAGGTTAATAAATATCAAACCACAAAATTAGAGAGAATTTCTCTGTGCTCCTGAGATGACCCTCGCTGATAGCATCCAATTTAGAACAAACGTTTTTGGGAAACAGAAAAACAAAAGACACAAGGTACCTAACTAAAGAGACTTCAAATAGGATTGAATGCCCTGCCTGAGACAGCAAA
Organism: Telopea speciosissima; assembly: GCF_018873765.1. NCBI lineage: Eukaryota > Viridiplantae > Streptophyta > Magnoliopsida > Proteales > Proteaceae > Telopea > Telopea speciosissima. Next base: position 53,270,279 of record NC_057916.1, read on the forward strand.
AGCGACTTCCAATTTGCCAACTTGCTGATTATACAATGCAAGAGCCTACTTTTGGCAAGAGAATTCAATGCAATTGGTCAGTAATGGCTTTCAGCTAATTGGTCCTTAATTGGTCATTTTTGGGCGATTCAACTAATTAGTCCGAATTGAATGGTCTATTACATTATTCCGTATTCTCTGATGTATGAGAAGGGATGTTTTTGAGTTGGGTTCACGTTCATGTACGTGAACGGCTCCCAACTGTTCAGATGGAATCCATCCATATGGGTCTCACAAAGTGAATTCCATCTATACAGTTGGGAGTTGTTCTCGTACGCTCACGTATGTGAACATGAGCTGGACTCGTTAAAAACAACTACACTACGATAGTCACTGATAAACCCCATGAGCGCCAGTGCCAAGGAGATACATGATTGGTTAAGTCACACAACCAAAAGGGCCACCAAGCAGAGCACATACCAGCAATCTGGAAGTACCTATTACCTTCATGTAGTCTTTTTTTTTTTCCCCCCCTAAAAATAACTGGAACAAAATAGGTAGGTATTAAAAGAAGAGAACCACCAAGTTGTCCTGAGCGCAGTGAAAAGCAAAACCTTAAAAAAGGATTAAAAAAAAAAAACGAGCTACTATCCCCACTGCCCATACTACTCTTGCTGTTTAAGAGGATGAGAATCACAACACATCGATTCGATTCAATACCCCGTTTGAGTGTTGATCATGTTATCTATCTAACTCTTACCTCTTTTTCTTTTATGTACAAAGGTAATGCCTTTTGCTTGTGTGGTTGAGGTTGAGTTTGTTGGCGTCTGATGTGAATGTGGATCCGAATGTACAACGAAGCTGTCCCCAACCGCTGAAATGTTACAATTGGCACATATCAGTGCTAAGGATCTAGCCCGTTGCTGATGTTGATGTTGACATGGACATAGGCAAAGTGACTGGATGCTCCATGTCACCATCAAGATGACCACTACCACAAGGAACACCATCAAGCCTCCCCTCCACCACTCCACCTCCGACTGCTTCAATTTGATCAGTGATTGGATCTCCGTCACTCGCAGAACTTGATAATCTCTGTTCCCTGAGATATCTCTCAGTGGCATCTTGGATCAAACTCATGTTACAGGAATCTGACGTTGGTGATGGCTCATCCTCCCTCTCTGGCTGGATGTTCAGGTCAATCTGGCCTTTAAGAGGTGAAGAGGAAGGTCTTTTACTGTTGGGGTTCTCATCATCAACAGTCTCATTCACCAGTGGGTGTTTTGGGTTTGAACTGCTGTTACTTGTGTTACTACTCAGTGGTGGATCATCCTCTGGTTCTGCCTTCGGAGACTGCTGGAGCTGTTCTTTCTTACGTGCAGTTTCTGCTACCTTCTCTGATTGTCGTTTCTCGCGCCGCAGCATGAGCGTGCGGAAGCGCCTCTTCACAGTGAGGCATACATTGCATGTGCACGTCGGCTTGTGCTTCGGGCCCTTCCCACTCGGAGGCTGGATGCAGACAATGCATGTACAGCCAGGCCGATGGCGAGGGTGCTTTGTGGTGGCTTGGGACGACGAAGGGAGAGCCTCTCCCTCTCCCAGAATGGCAAGGTTTGCAAGTGTGTCAAGCCCCTCTGAAGCTTCAACAGCCTCGGTCACCTGTTTGGCAGCTTTGGTTTTCTTGGGAGCAGCTGCCCAGTCACAACCACAAGAAATTTTCACATTCCATCTTTTGATACTTCGGGAATTTGAGAATCAGGGCACAGTATAACATGACACCACTACCAATAGTACAGTAACAATACAACTACAATAAACCCTAAATGGTACCCCCAAGAGCATCCAATGCTCCACAATAGTCATGTTTTAAAAATGTCATCACAATCATATTTCAAGTTGTTCATACCAGTGCTCTTAGAGGACAACAGATCTTCAAGCTGTTCTGTAGTTAATTCTTGCGGTGATGAACATGTAGATCTGCTTGCATGAAGTGCAGAAATGTTAATAGAATGCCTACTTAAGATCATGTTTAGGACACTGATAACTAGATATGAAATATCAACCAGATCAAATTGTCACAAGATCTGTCACTATGAAAATTGATATATAGGAAAACAGTGAAACAACTGTTAGAAAGGCTATCACCCATATTGCAAGTATTTAACATAGACTACCGAGAGGGTGCATAACGCAGTCTAAAAAATCCACAGGGTTATGGATCTTAGATGCAACAGCAGAGTAGTGAACCTGGACAGAATGTTGCAACAAGGGGAGAGAGAGAGAGAGGGAACAACAGGGTTGTTTCCCTTTGGGGGGGGGGGGGCAGCTCAATGGAAGAGGAGAGAAAAGGGATGGACCTGCCCCCGGAGAAGAGAAGAGGAATTGACAGGGAAGAAAGGGGAGGAGAAGAGAACGCGATGGGGAGAATGGGTAGAGAGAACAGCTCTCAATATCCAGTAAAAATATTTCTTCATTCAATGCCAATCGATTGGAAGTTACATCTCTTTAAAATAAATAAAATTTAAAATAAAAACTAGAGTTCCAACCAACTAAGACTTCCTAATACTACTAACACTCAAAGACTTAAATGAAAGATTTAAAAGAATAAAAATCTACCTAAACAGAACCAGTGACCAGATGTGCGCCCGATGACTTAAAGACATCTATCTAATATAATTTTAAAATAAAATAGGATGCAGTACAAGGTCAGCCCAAACAGGCCTCTAAATAGTCCAGATGAGTTAAGTTAAAACCAGCCCAAACCAAGCCCTTTTCGTCCAGCAAAAATTAAGGAGATCTCTTGACAGATTTGTGGGCCCCATGTGGACAGGTGGCATTGGAATGGTGGGAGCTGCCAAGATCTTTGAGTTTCTATTTCTATTAGTTTCTCTTCCCTTGTATTGCTACTTAGTTAATAGCTAAGCTAAGTAGGCTTCTATTTCCATGTACTTTCTACTTTCATTGTTTAGTTTCTATTTTTAAAACTTGCTTGGCAGCCAATCTACTCCCCACGCCATACTTGGAATGTTCTTATGCTCATTATAAATAAAGTGGAAGGGGCACAAGAGATCACTATATTGGTTGGAGCTATTTTCTCGCTCTATGTGAGTGGTGAACTGTGGTGATTCAGTCACATCCTAGGTGATTTCTAATCTTCTTCTTTGCGTTTATTTATTTGAAGTTGATAAATTCTATTAGTTTTTCCAGCACTGTTGTTGGGTCTGTTACCTACTGTTGTACAGCAACATCGCTAAGCCTTCAGCCGACAGATTCTAATAATCTATCTGGCCATCGCAGATATTAAGCTGTTACTCTCCTCCATCCTTCCATTCGATTTAAAGTCCATGTTCATCAGATGGCTGGTTAATGAGTTATGATCATTGTTTGAGGAATCGGTATCGGATTGGCCGATCCGGCAGATTCGTAATGATATCAGTGGAGACCAATACCGATCTCTGACCGATCCCGTATCGGTGGATTGGTATGGACGGGTAAAAATGGGAAAAAAAACTAATTTTTCAATGAAAACAGAGCCAATCCAGACCGATACGGCCAATCCGGATTGGTATGATAGTTTTTTCAACTTACTAACTTGCCGATCCGGATTAGTATGATAGTTTTTTCAACTTACTAACTTGACGATCCGGATTGGTATGATAATTTGTTCAACTTAATAAAACCCTGGTTATGAGAGTTTTTTCAACTTACTAACTTGCTGTTTGTGACTTTCTATTTTGTCCATGTCAGTTTCTCATCATTGACCGTTAACTTCCATTGATATTTTTACCACTTAAGCTCCCCCATAAGTTCTCTAGGATATATTGATTTCACCTTCATTGAGTTCATCGTTTGTGAGTTCTGTTCATTCAAAGTTTCTGCTGTGTTTTAGGATTACTGCGATTCTGTTTTCTGTAGGTTTATTAGTGTTGATTTGTGCCAGCCTAGCATACCTCATCAGAATAACTTCCTAACTAATAGCTAATGGGCCCCACTACTATTGTTATCGACACAAATCAACAAAACAACTTAAAAAATTATCCTATGTATCTAGCCTATATTATTACAATACAATCAATCCAATGGTGATGATCATACTCCTGAATCAGTGCATGCTGATAAATGGAAGAATATATTATTGAATTTGAGTCTGAAATTCGATACGGGCAATCCATTCCATTTCCTAGATTTCCAATGATTGGAATTGCCACATCACCATTCCACATGGCACAACTAGGTGGGCAGTCCATAGATATACCCCTCTAGATGGCACAGACCAGAAATTTTTTTTCCATTAAACAATATTCAGTTTTTGTCTCCTAGGTTTTGAGGATTCTTCAACTGCACTGACATTAAAGGTCATTAGGCAGATTCACCACCTTTATTCCCAACTAAATACCTCATACCAATGGAACCAATTACTGCCAGTGATGTTGGCTAAAATTTAGAAAGGCAGGGAATGGTTCATCCAGGATATAGTTTGCAGTTTTTGCTCCCAATTGTACTTTTATTTTTCTTTGTACACTCTGCTTCTTTCTCTAATTAAGTTGTTATTTATTAAAAACAAAAACAAAAAAAGGGCAATTTTCACTGCTGAAGCAATTTTCAACAGAAACCAAGAAGCATATACAACACCATAGAAAGTGCAAATGGCCATGTCCCAAAAGCAGAATATGGTAGACCCCATACCTTTTGGGATCCCATGAATTATAAGAACAGATCCACCTTGACCGAAGAAGCACATTGAATGGCAGTTTCCGCCACTTAGAACAGTCTTCACACTGAACCCATTGAATCTTCACACTGTCACATATGAACCAAAGCATTAGCATTCACTTGGCAAGGATATATAAACGTAATAACCAATCTTATGCTATAGTAAAACGAAAAAAAACCCCATTAACGATTAAAAGTTGAACAAAGGCCGCAGAGACACTTGTCCTGAGGTCAGCTAAATCAAGTGGACACTTGTCAAGGAAGGATTTCAGCTTCTTTTTTTCCCCACTTTATCCTTGTCTAAGTATTGTGTTAAGAAGATGCGAAAGCAAAATGCCCGGTCTATGACATGGCAAAGAATCTTTCAAAAGTACCCTTGAAAATTAAAGCAAATACCATCCAATCTATAATCTAAAATATACCCCATCAATTTATGCCAGAACCTATTAAAACATTAGCTTGGCCTGCACAGGGCACCATCATACATGTGCCTAGAGTTAAGAAATGCCATTATGCAACAAGGGTTTCCCATATCAACGCAAAACTATAGATAAAATGTTTTTCCATACAAATGTCATATCAAACTTGTTAAGGAATAGCTTTATAAATCCCTATAGTAAAGTATTGTACCATAGAGGGTACTTCTTTTCTTCTTATTTATACTTTTGTTTTTAAGTACACTTAAGTTGGGGGTGTATATTTAATTACACCTGTTATATCCTTACAAATAAAGGTAGTACTAGAGATAGGGTAACCATCTATTTTTCTCTCTACCGGATAGCTATTCTCTTCTCTTCTCCTTCTCTTCTTTGCTGGTTATTTTTTATTTTTGCTTTGTTACATGGTATCAGAAACTCAATAATCAGTGATCTCTGGTCTTCACTTATCTGTTTTGAGAGTCTAATAAGAAGCCAGGTGGTATTTGCAGCAAACAATGATGTTTGTGTTGATGTGTGATTGATTATGAGATCTGTTTAAGCCATTGTCTAGTCTCCAACAGAATATGGATTAGATCTGGTTATTTGTTTTTGAGATATCTAATTTCTCCTAATCTGATCCCTTTCTGTGCCTGGTGGACTCTGGTTCTGCGATGTGGAGTTGGAATTTTATTATATACTTCTGTACTGTGGTTTGAGAGTTGTGTTTCTATCTTCCTTCTGAAGTGCTTCTTCCAGTTGGTATTGCGCTGATTATTCTATCTGCGACCCAGAGTACTTCCTCAGATCTGGAGTTTTGGTTGCTCTGCAATATGGAATCTGAGATTCTGTCTTTGATAGATATGTTGATTGGTGGCTGCTGTTTTGACCTGCAATTTGTGCTGCAGCTTCTTGGAGATCATTGCTGATCTGATCTGTTGATTCTTGGTGTTTCTCCTCCCAGCTGTTGATGGTGTATACTTGGTGACTGCTGTTTTTCCCTGCAGCAAACTTTATTTTCTGTTATCAGTTATCCTACTCCAAATAAGAGACTGCAGTATTTTTTCATCCATTCATTGAATTGATCTTTGTGCGCACTTGATATAATTTTCAACCCATTAAATCAGGTGTTCAACCAAGACACTGTTCAGATCTGCCTGTGATGCGTCTCTACCAGATTTTTCCTAAATTCTAGATTTTTTTTCTTCTCTTCTGGGGTGTAAACATTCTGTTGTTATTGGTTGAATTCAGCCTCAGATATTTTTATCTTTCAGCAATTGCTACTGATATCAGATCTAAGTCTGTGATTTGATATTCTTTGTTGATGGTCCCTGTGACTACTGTGTTGTTGATATTATTGGTGTTTTTTTTCTCTGCTCAGATTTATTTCAATCTGTACTATCTGGGATCTTAATTATTGCTTATGCTTCTTCGCTATGATATGATTTATTTATGTTGATTCTGGTTGTTGCTGCAATGTGATGTTGGGACTGAACAGATCATCTTTTTATTCTCTCCGACGTTATCTGTCCACGTGTAGAGCTACATGTGAGGGGGAGAATGAAGATGTTGGGAGTTATAAAGATTTCTCCTTAATAAGATTATTTGCATGTCTTCTTATTGAAGATTCTTTCTATCTTCTCATTGACGACTTGTTATTATGGATTTCTTTTTATTGAAGATTTCTTATATGTCTAGAGTTCTTCTAGCTTTCAGGTTTTTAGCCTGCAACAATGATTTATTCATCTTCCACTGCAGCTATTTTCTGGGCTTTTACTGTTTTCTGGCCTGCAACTGATATTTTATGCCACTTATATTGGTGCTTATTATCTGGGTTTCTTCTTAACGGAGATTTCTCTGTTGCTACTTATGCTGGTTGGTGTCTCTGATCAAATCTACGCTGGTCTGGTCTGTTTATGCTGTGATTGAAAGAATTTCCTCTCTACAGTTCTTTTGTTTACTACATCTCTGGGTGTGGTTGCTGGCCCACAGTCTCTACTTCTAAGATATTTCTTCAAGCTGGAGCTTATGCTGATCATTTATCTTCTGCTTGTTTCATGTTGCACTGTAGGAGATATATATGCTCCAGCTTGAGGAGTGTTAAGGAATAGGTTCTTAAGTTTTTATAGTAATGTGTCGTACCATAGGGATACTTCTGTCTAATGTAGAAGTAGTTCAAGTAAGAACCACTCTACAGTAGGATCGATGATAGGCCAGAATTGATGCTGAAAATTGATATTCAATTGCTGGACAGACTAGGAGATCAATCACTTTGTTCAGCAGCATATTTACTCTTCGATCGCAGTGCTTGTAGCAGATCACAGTTTCACACAAGAAAATAAAAAATAAAAATGGAAAAATAGAAGATAGGATAGAAGAAGGATGATTTGGATTGGTCCTCTCACTCTCTCCCTTGGGCCTCTCACCCACGGCCTCTCACTGTTGTTGGGGTTGGCTATCTCAGCCTGGGCATCTCACCCTTCTCAGCCTCTCTCAGGACAATGCATTGCAAAACAACAACATAACTTCATTCATTAAATCGTTGGGGACTCCAAGGGAGTCTATTACATTATATAAGCAGCAAGGCTCATCTCAAAAAAGAAAGAAACAAAAAATAGAAACTTACAAGAAAGGAAACAAACTGGAAAAGGAAACTAATACTTTCCTGTACTGAAACTAAGTTGCTTGTAAAGACAAACCAAATTATTACAAAAGGAATAAGCTAAAAATAGAAATAAATAACTAACAAAAATAGAAACTAGATCTATGCCAAAATAGAAACTAATGAAATAGCAACTAGGGACATGATATTGGCAGCATCTAATCTTCCATGCCAGCTTTCCTATGGCCCACAGCACTGTTCACGTGAACAGTGTCACATGAAGAGTAATTTTTTTTTTTGTTTTTTGAAATCTATCTTGGTCCCTTCTCTTCTTCACGCTTCTCTCTGGACTGGGGCTGCCTAATGTGATGCTGCATCGAGCCAACAAAAACCTGCCACATCATCAGACCGGGCTGCTTCTCACAGCAGTTGAATCCCACAACTACACTGGACTGGTTTTGGGACTTGTTCATGCGGCTACACATGGACTTGTGATCTACATCACTGTCATTATTGCTTCTTTATACTATTGTTTTAAGTACACTTACGTTGGGGGTGTTTATTGTAATTACACCTGTTATATCTTTATAAATAAAGGTAACTAATTCTTTTCTTTCTACTGACTAGCTATTCTCTTCTCTTTTTTTTCTTCTCCTCCTTTGCTGGTTATTTTTTATTTTTCTTTGTTACAAAACTATTGTCCACCATAACAAAAAAATTTTTAAGAGCCAAACAAAAAAGGCATTTCACAAAGGGGACTGAAATGACTGCCCCACCCCCATGAAAAGCGGAAATCCTGCTCCCGTAATGCCAATGAGCGCGCTCTCATTGCCCCCCCCCCCAACACGATCTCATTGGCCACTCCCCCACAGAGAATGAAAACCCATATATTATATAGCAGAAGAAAGAAAAGAAATTCTGCCACATGTCAAGTTACAGCTTGAAGAGGATTAATTAATAAAAATAAGCATTTCATATCAAAGAACCAATGAAAAAAAGATGAGCTTACCCCAATTGATTGGTTGTGAAAATTGTAGGTTTCCCAATTATTGGTGCTTCCTGCTACAAACAATAAAGTCAGACATCCACATGAGAGGCAGCCTTCACTGTTCTATACTTTCATTTGTTAACGCGGAAAGAGATTCATCTCATTGTAAAGATCACAACTGCCAATAATAATAGAAAACTCTACATTACAAGAAACAAATGACACAAAATCATATAGAACATATCTATACAAAGATTAACAAGTTGCTATTACAATGCAATTCCTTTGTGCATCCAGGAAAATCTTGTTTCAGCAGAGGAGAGCATGCCTTTCCTGCCCTGCAGGTTCTTCATACATCAACGAAGCATAGTTCAAAAACTCGCCGAAATTTCAGCAGTTTCAACATGTCAGACGAAACAGGATGCGAAACGAAACAAGCACTGTTTTGCCAAAATTTCGGTCATTTTGTTTTGATATTTCGATCATTTCGGTCTAAAAAATGCACTGTTTCATCGAAATTTTGGTAATTTTAGCCATTTGCGCCCCGAAATGGCCAAGCGCAACTCATGGAAAAAAAATACAGTGTCAGTAAAATTTTGCCGAAATTTCGGTATATCTCTCATCTCAGTCTGAAAAATAGCCCCCCCCCCCCCCTAAAAAATAAAGTTTGTTAAAACTTTTAATGAAAACCCATCACACACTGAAACATTTAGAGTCCAAACAAACTCATGAGTTGTAGTACCCATACCCAGTGCACAAGGCTCCTGCGTTTAGCAGGGTCTGAGGAGGGTCAAATGTACGCTGCCTTACTCCTGTTTCCAGAGAGGCTGTTTCCATATCATAATGGAACTCCCAGGTAGGTGGTCTTCTAACCCTAATTTTCTTCTTCTTTCCTCTTCTATTCAAGGCTTGGAATGAATTACCAACATAATATCCCACAATGCCCCATATGTAGCTTCTTTATTTTTCAGACCTTTATCTAGCCATGATTTTCTCATGAGATATGCAAATTAAAAATACAATTTACTGATTTCCAAAGAACTTGGCTGCTGAAGAAGTGAACTGTTGAGAAAATGATTAATTTCTTCACCAAATTTGTTCTTAAAACACTTATCCACCCAACAGAGCCTAACTACTAGGGTTCATTTACAGGAGAAGAGAACTTCATTAGTTCTTATTCATCCCCTTTTCACTGCTCTGGCATTTATTAGTTACAGGTCCATAAATATAAAAAAGAACTAGCATAGTCTGCAGACAGTGAAAATGAAGTACATAAATATATCACTCGAAGTGCATACCCCAAATTCCTCAATTTCCAGGCCTTCAATTATCACAACACTAGGATCGTGATTGGGAGGTGGCCGAAGCAGCTCCTGAGCCTCCTCCCATGTAATCTTGAGCTCTATTAAGTCCTCATTTTCAATGCGTAGGCGTTTACTCTTTGAACCTAAGGTGCTGCTTTTCCTCTTAGTTGGAAGGGAAGCCTTAGCTCCAGGTATTTCTTTTGCTATGTATCCTGATTTATCAACTTTGGACCAAACACTTGGATCTGCCGAATTAACCTGGTTAATCAATGAGTAACTTGTTTATTCAGGACTACTTTTAAAGGAAAAAATGGGAATAAATAGAATTTCAGTAGGCTGGGATTTTCAATATTAACCTCTCCATTTTTTGGGACACCATTCCCAGGCTTGGGTGTCTGCATCTCCTGTCAATAGAAAACAAGTAAAGTAAACAAAGTTATTTAGGGCACATAAACTGAGATTTTGTTGCACCATATTACAACCGTATGGTTACAACAAGATTCCGATGGAAAGGTAACTAAATAAAAGAAGAGTAAGATCTGTGTCTATAGAGTAGTGATTTAGGCAACCATTTAGTTTTTTATGAGAAGGCCACCCTCATGGTAAATAAAAAAAACACCTTTCATGGAAAATAAACAATCTTATGCTAATGAAACCTTAGTGTCTTGCCATACACAATACAGGCAGTTTTCACTTCTGGGTGTCATCATAAAGACAGGACTCCCAAATCATTGTTACGAGTCCCTGAACTTGGGCTTGGTAAGTTATTCATTCTTGGAAAACCAAACAATTTTGCTGTCCAAAAAAGAAGCGTTGAATATCACAATAATTGATTTTCTGGTCAGAACTTCACATTGAGTCACAAAAAAGATTAATCAAGACGCATATTCTAGTCTACAGCCTATATAATTGCTAAGCAACCCCCTGCAATCTGCTAAGCCCACTGTATTAATTTAATTGGTGAAACTGTAGTAGTAGAATAATATACAATTCTACGTGCAATAGAAATTTCCAGTAAAATGAATTTAGGACATTTTGTCAGATTTTATGCAGGTAATCACAATAAGATCAATTCATACTTCACCTGAACCTACCATTAAAATAAAAATTTTCATTAGGAAAAAAAACAGGAATAGATTCTGTAGTAAACCAAGAAGATGAAAATGCATCATCTGCTTTCTTGGGATTTGGGAACCCACTGTAACAAATCCTTTGCTTTGGAACATATGATCACTCTGACACGGTTTTGTTTCTCAATACTACACAACAAACAAGCTGACTCAGTTGACTATATGGAGTAGCATGAGCAAGTGAGCAACTACAACATTGGAACCACATATATTATTGAGCATCTAAAACCATCAAAGAAAATGCTATAATGAAGGATCTGCATGAACCATCAGCATAGTTCAAAAACTCGACGAAATTTCGTCGATATCTTGGAAATTTCGAAGATTTCGGTCAAGCTGAAACGAAATGACACCTCGAATTGAAAAAATACATTATTTCGGACGAAATTTCGGCTGTGTAACATCTCGCCAAAATTGGGATCATGACTTTCGGTAGAAATTTCGACCGAGAGCTCTCTGGAAGTCCCATTTCGCCAATGTACGATGGTTTTTGGAGATTTTGTGCATTCTTCTCCGATTCTTTGCCGCATCAACGCCGGAATCACTAGCAAATCATTGAAGCTTCCTAGCACATCCTTGAAGTTTGTTCTACAATTTCAGGTAAACCATGTTCTCCAAAAATGTTTTTTTGAGAAAAATATGATCAATACATGTTAGTTAGTGATGAATTTATTATATGTTAAGACACCGGAGGCCGATCTACAACCTCACGAAGTCACGATGCCGAATTTTTTTTTCATTATATCTATTATTATTTTATTTTTCTGCTTCAAAATTTTGATTTTCCTATAACAAAGGTCTAAAAAAATAGGGGTTATGTAAATTGTATGGGAATCAATTAAATATATGTTAGACACCATTGGCCAATCTATGGCCTCAGAGTCTCGAAAATAGTTTTATACCAATAATTAATTATTTTAATTTTCTAAAATTATGAAAAGTATTTAAAAATTCAAAAACATTGCAGCTATGGAGGACTATACTCGTTTCTTCTCCCAGACTATGACATGACATTCATATGTCCTATAGTCAGAGGACAATGCACGTCGGCTCCATCGGACTACGAGTGGGATCGATCCTAGACGGCGTAGTAACTATTATTAGTAGACACTTAACTTGTATTAGGAGAATATATTGATGTCATCCAAATTATGTATTTAATATTATGACTTATGAGTTGACTTTATGTTTGTATGATTTACTTGTTTAAATTGCTTATTATGTGTTATCGAGAGTATGGGACTCTCGGTATTAGCGCCTGGTGCTAATACCGAGAGGAAAGAGAAAGGGCAGCTTTGGTATTAGTGGTTTGTTTTATTATTTGGGTATTTACTGTAATAGCCTTTATTTTATGCGTATTAAGTGATGTTTTGAGGGAAGACTGATTTAATTTCTTCTCTCCAAGGTAATACAATCTTGGCTTCTCTCCCTCTCTCGTTTTCTCTTCTTCTTCTTCTTCCCCTTCTTATTTTCCTGCTGTAATTCACATGGTATCAGAGCTATAGGCACTGTTACAGCTCTCGGTGGGATTATTTTTCTCCTTTTGGTAGCCTACAACTGAAGATTGAAGTGTGTGAGAGAACTTGAAGACTTGCGGTTTCTTCTACTCTTTGTTTGAAGGGGTGCAGCACCCTATGCTGTATTTTGGGACTGTTTAGAGACTAGTTCATGATATAACTTAAGAACTAGATCTTTATGGAGGTATTTTATGGCGTTTGATGGAGTAACGAGTGTATTGGAAGCTGAAAATTAGAGTCGACCTCACTTGTCAGGGTTTTGAATCGATTTTTCAGGAAGGAAGAAAAATCAATTTTTACAGGGTTTGCTGGAATCAATTTTTTGATCTTATTTGTTAGATTGGATTTTTTGGAGTACTGGACTGTTTCAGCCATTACTTGGAAGCAGAATTTAGGACAGAATTTTCATGAAATACCTTCTCTTTACATCGATCTCTGTCAAGGTTTTGACAAAATCGGTTTTTGTCAAGGATTTTAAGGTTCGAATTGATTCCAGAATTATTTTTTTCTTACTATTTACATCTTTACTCCATCGATTTGATCTTACATAATGGGTGATAATTCAAAGGCAGTGATGACTGAAGTTTTCTCTTCCTCCTCCAATCGTATCACTGAAAAGAAATTGGAGGGGATTACCAACTTCCAACAATGGAGAAAAATTGTTATGTTGGTTTTGACAGGATGTGATCAGCGGGATCACTTATTCAAGACTAAACCTGATGATGACCCTTTATGGGATACTGTTGATGCTAGCATCTTGGGACAGATGCTGAATTCTATGGACCATCAGATTGTTGATTTGGTGACACACATTGATACTGTTAAGGAGTTGTGGGAGTACCTTAATGTTTTGTACTCTAGACAAAACAATCTTTCCCGCATTTATGAGTTGTCCCAGGAGTTTTATAGGGTTGATTGGAAGGATCGTCCTTTGACCCAATACTTTGCTGATTTTAAAAGGATGTATGAGGAGCTTAATTCACTTCTTTCTATTACTTCTAATGTGGAAGAAATGCAAAATCAGCAGGAGCAGTTGGCTGTTATGGGTTTTTTGGGAGGACTTGGGGGTTTGATTCAATCTGTTCCCAAATTCTTGGTGGTGACAAGGTAGCCACATTGTCTGATACTTTTTCCAGAGTTTTGCGTGTTTCTCGTGAGAATTCTCCTGCTGTTGATACATCAGCTTTGGCATCTTTTCCACTCAACCGTGGGCCCAATAGTGGGGCTGGTCATGGTGGTCGTGGTAATAGTGGTGGTGGTCGTGGACGTGGGGCTGGTTCTGCTAAACCACCTACTTTGGGTACTCAAAGTACTTCTGATGTTCGAATTTGGTGAGGACTTGTCACCATTGTGGTTGCTCAGGACATATCCAACGTTTTTGTTGGAAACTTCATTGCAAACTAGCTCAGCAACAGTTTGCCAATTTTGCTACAACTACAAAGTCTACAGCTTCCGCATCTCCACAGCCTGAGGGAAAGATTGTGAAGAAGTCTGATGAGGAATATGCCCATTTCACTCAGTTTCAGATTTCTCAGTCAGCCCAGCCTCCAACCGCCACCTTTGTTCAGACAGGTAATGCTACTGCCTGTATTTCGACTGCTACTCCTCGTCCCTGGATCAACGATTCAGGGGCTTCGGATCACATGACTGGGGTTTCAGGTATTCTTTCTTCCTTCCAAAAATCTTCTTCTAGTGTTACTTTAGCTAATGGTTCCTTAGCTAATGTGACTGGTATTGGTATTGTTCATGTTACACCTTCTTTATCTTTGTCTTCCGTTCTCTATTAGCTTGATTTCCCTCTTAATCTTTTTCCTGTTAACCGATTTACCAAACCCCATAACTGTTTTGTAACCTTTTTCCCAGACTCTTGTGTATTTCAGGATCTTACAACGAAGATGATTGGTAGAGGTCGTGAGTCAGAGGGCTTTACATACTTGAGGACACTTCATCTATGACGTGTACCGGTGTGGCGTCATCCCATTAGATTCATTGTCGTTTGGGTCATCCTTCATTGGCGAGTTTAAAGCTTCTGGATAAGCGTTTTCGGTCTCTTTCTAGTTTAAATTGTGAGTCCTATCAGTTTGGGAAACTTCATCGTGTGCGTTATCTCCCTAGAGTCAATAAACGGTCTGACCAACCTTTTTCTTTAGTTCATTCAAATGTATGGGGTCCGTGTCCTGTCACTTCTACTTTGGGTTTTCGGAACTTTGTTACTTTTGTTAATGATTATTCCAGGGTTACCTGGCTTTATTTAATGAAAGATCGTTCAAAGTTATTTTCCATCTTCTGTGCCTTTGTGAATGAGATAAATAATCAATTTTCGACTGCTTTGCATATTCTTCGTGGTGATAACGCTAAAGAATATTTTTCTGCCCCTTTTGCTGAATTTATGGTCCAAAGTGGCATTATCCATCAGTTCTCTTGCACTTACACCCCACAACAAAATGGTGTAGTTGAGAGGAAGAATAGACATTTAATGGAAGTTACTCGTTCTCTTTTGTTTGAGATGAAAGTCGCTAAATCTTTTTGGGCTGATGTTGTTTTGACTTCATGTTACCGCATTAATCGCATGCCATCCTCTGTTTTAGGTGGTGGAATTCGCTGTTCTTTGTTGTTTCCTTCTATGCCATTGTTTGTTTTACCACCACAAGTATTTAGGAGTGTTTGTTTTATTTGTGATCATAGTCCAAGCGTTTCAAAGTTGGATCCTATGGCTCTCAAGTGTATGTTTGTTGGTTATTCTCGCACTCAAAAAGGTTATCGTTGGTATTCTTTTGAGTAGCAAAAATATTTTGTTACCGCTGATGTTTCTTTCTTTGAGTCTACTCCTTATGATAGTTCATCTTTTACTGTGTCCGACTTGGATAATGATCTCCCCGTTTCCGTCGTTTAGTCTCTTGTTCACCATGTTCCGTAGGCTGCCTCATCACCGGCACCTCTCCCTATTGTGTTTCAACGTCACCAATAGAAAGTATGGGCTCCTCCCGCTCCTGCGAATTCTGTCCCATCTACTTCTTCGCCGGCAGATCCTTAAATAGGTAATTCTCTTTCTCCTTTGGAACCTCCTTCTGATCTTGATATTCCTATTGCTCATCGTAACTTTTTCTCCTGTAGCGAAGCTTGCTTCTGTTAGAATTCTGATTTCTCTTGCTGCTACTTACCATTGGCTTTTGAATCAGCTAGATGTCAAGAATGCTTTTTTGCATGGGGATTTGAATGAAGAAGTTTATATGGAGCAACCTCCTGGGTTTGTTACTCAGGGGGAGGCTGGCTTGGTGTTTGTAAGTTGAAGAAATCTCTGTATGGGCTGAAATAGTCCCCTAGGGCTTGGTTTGGCAGATTTACTGAGGTTGGGTTAGAATTTGGGCTGACACGGTGTGGTAGTGATCATTCGGTGTTTTTCTGCCATTCTGGTGCGGGGAAAATATTTCTTGTGGTTTATATAGATGATATAGTTATTACAGGAGATGATGTTTCGGGTATTGAAGGTTTGAAGATTCACTTGCAACAAAAATTTCAGACCAAGGATCTGGGAAAGTTGGAAGTACTTCTTGGGTGTCCTTAATCTTCTTTCAGAGACAGGAATGTTGGGTTCTAAACCTCTAGATACTCCGATGGATCCCAATTTGAAACTTACTGTTGATGGTGGTGATGTCTTACCTGACCCTGAGAAGTATCGGAGGTTAGTTGGGCAGTTGAATTACTTAACAATGACTAGGCCTGATATAGCCTTTCCTGTTAGTGTGGTGAGTCAATTTTTGTCTGCTCCTCGAATGTCTCATTGGGAGGCTGTTATACATATTTTACGCTATCTTAAAAGGGCTCCTGGACGTGGTCTTCTCTATAGTGATCATGGCCATGGATGGATAGAGGGTTTTTCGGATGTTGATTGGGCAGGATCTCCAGTTGACAGAAGATCTACTACAGGTTATTGTGTGTTTGCTGGAGGGAACATGGTGTCTTGGAAGAGCAAGAAACAGACATTAGTTGCTCGTTTCAGTGCAGAATCGGAGTATAGGGCCATGGCACATGTTACTTGTGAGCTGATGTGGGTGAAACATTTATTGATTGAGTTTGGTTTCGTTGATGATTCTCCAATGCGGTTGTGATGTGACAATCAAGCTGCTGTTCATATTGCTTCAAATCCTGTGTTTCATGAAAGAACGAAACATATTGAGGTAGACTATCATTTTGTTCGAGAGAAGCTTCAACAAGGGCTGATTTCTCCTTGTCATGTTCGTACATGAGAGCAACTTGCAGATGTATTTACTAAGTCTTTGGGGAGTGTAAGAGTGGATTATATTTGTAACAAATTGGACATGATTAACATCTACGCTCCAACTTAAGGGAGAGTGTTATCGAGAAGTGTGGGACTCTCGGTAATAGCGCCTGGTGCTAATACCAAGAGGAGAAAGAAAAAGGGAAGCTTTGGTATTAGGGGTTTGTTTTATTATTTGGGTATTTACTGTTATACCCTTTATTTTATGTGTATTAAGTGATGTTTTGAAGGAAGACTAATTTAATTTCTTCTCTCCAAGGTAATACGATCTTGGCTTCTCTCCCTCTCGTTTTCTCTTCTTCTTCTTCTTCCCCTTCTTATTTTCCTGCAGTAATTCACATTATGTTCTCTAGTACTTGAACTGATTCGACCGTATACTACCAATCAAGGGTGCAAATCCAAAACACCACTTTGGGTGACTATTTTTTACAATTTGAACATTTGCATGTGTTTATATAGCCTAAAATAGGGTTTCCATGAAGTTTCAGACCATAATATGGCCTAAAACCCACATAATCTTGCAGAAAAAATACCAAATTTCGGCGTGTAAAATTTCGGTATCTCGGATATTTCGATCAGGCCGAAATGGCCTGCCGAAACGAGATTTAATACTATGACCATCAGTGATGCAAACTGGAACCAGTTACAAAGAAAGAGAAACAAGAGTGTTAAAGAGTATTGCTATTATATTAGTGCTATTGCCAGGGGGTATTTTGGGTATATATACTACTGGTTTTAAGAGTCTTTTATGAAATATCTAGTATTCAGGGGTATACTTGTAATTATTTGGGATGATATGTTATATACTCCATCATTGTGATCACGGTTAGGTATTCAGCCAAAACCGGGAGCCTGCTTTCTCCTCGAGAGGCTGCAGTATCTTCTTCTCCTCTTTTTTTCCATGGTATAAGAGCCAGGTTTGATCGGTCACTGTAATCTTTTCCTTCCTATTTGAGAGGCTTTTATTAGAGTTACTCTTAGTGGTGTGTAACCACCTATTGCTGGTATTTTTTATATTACCATGAAAACCCTAGTTATATTGTATGATATGTTATATCATCCTGCAAAAGAAGGATCTGCATGAAGTATCAGTGACGTTATTCTTACTATTATTTCAAACCCCCTCCCCTCAATAAAAAAAAGGGTTTGTCACTCTTATGAGCCAGACCTGGTCAGATGGTGGAATATTTGAAGCCTTTCTGAATCCCATGACCAGCTTTCCTTCTGGATCAATGCGGCTGAATGTTACTGAAAAAACAACTAATTATCAGATCCAAAATAATCATTAGCAATATACTCACACAAAGCAAGGCAAACACAAATACATGAAACATTGGAATCGGAAGTTCAAAAGAATAGAAGGGTTGAATCTCCGCAGAAACAGATTCATGGCCACAAATAACCAGAAGGTGGAAGAATGGAATTGAAGGAACATGAAAGTTGAAGTGTTTGGAAAGCTACAGAATGACTTTGAAGCCACAGCTTTGCATGATATGACTACAACAAACATTGTTGCTTACAAATGACAGAAGCAATGAAAATAGACCATAAGTCAATGTTTTAAAGGGCAAGGAGAGAGGGAAAATGTTGAACCATGAAATGCATAACGCATAAGCCTCAAAGTTCAAGGTTACATCCCAACAGTCCCCTATCTTTTAAGAAGCAAACATTAATAAAAATTAAGATGATAAACCAGAAAATATACAAAATGGTTCAACCATTATGAAGGAGGGGAATTAAAACAACACGACAAAAGCCTCCACTAAGATTGCATAAAAACTTGGAATAGGGAAATATAATGCATATCTGAAAACCAAAAACCAAATGACATTTCAGAGATCCAGTTATCAGTTTATATCAATAATAAAAATCACAGCTTTCCATGAAAAGAGACAGTTACAAGGAACTGAACAAATCATTACACTACCAGCAGGTGGCTCTAGCACTATTAGAGAATCCATTTAACAAAAATACACTAGTAGAAAATCCAACAAGGGTGTACCCAGTGCATGAGGCTCCCACAACTGCGGGGTCTGGGGAGGGTCTTAATGTAGGCAGACTTACCCCTGCTTCACGGAGAAGCTGTTTCCTGACTCGATCCCGCAAACACTAGGCCACAATGGAGCAACCTTACTATTCCGCCGAGGTCCACCCTAGCACTAGTAGAGAATCCATTTAACAAAAACATAATCTAGAAGATTCTCTCTCTCTCTCCCTCTCCCTCCCTCTCCCTCAGTCCCCCACCCTTCTGCAGGAAACTCAAAGGAAGTTGAATGCCAAAAAAAAAACCTTTGATAAATGAGGCATCCGTTTAAGCAACTAAGAGGGTATTGGTAAGTGATCATGTTTACAGACAATCTTGTGAAGAGGAACCTATTTTCGATTATGGAAGCCACTCTGATACAATGTCTGCACTTCATCCTCTGAAGTGTGATACCCAAAGGCAGCCCCTCTAGCCTCAAGCCCTCAAGGTGTCATCCTAACATGCCGCTTCAAACACAGCCAGTAGCATACGAGTTCTAGATAGATGAACTCATCGACTAACACGAAGAATAAAAATAGGAAACAAGTATGATGTCGAATTCCAATTAAATTTGGTAGATACCTGTGTCACCTGCTTGCAATTGCATTGACTGAATACATGGTGTCACACCCTCCAAAACATACATCCTGCTGTTATTATTGGGCCAGAAACGGAACTGGAAAACCCACTCTTTGCCTCTTGCATCCTGGACTCTTAAAGGCAACCCTTCTGGCTGTGAAATTGCAGGGAAGTAAGCCTGTCCATAGAAAGTGTTTATCAATAATAGTTGTTGGATCCAGAGCCAAAAGAAATATAATGCATGTGATATA
The DNA here is from genome assembly GCF_018873765.1 of Telopea speciosissima. NCBI lineage: Eukaryota > Viridiplantae > Streptophyta > Magnoliopsida > Proteales > Proteaceae > Telopea > Telopea speciosissima. The sequence continues at coordinate 53,290,060 of NC_057916.1, forward strand.
CCTCATGTGATTTGATGAAGACATTTCAACATGTAGCAATAATAAAGAACAAAGACGATAGATCTTACAATGAAAAAGCCCAAAAAATCTCACATGGCAACAAAAACAAAAGAACATAACTAACACCACCAAACAGCCAACCTGATCTTTGATCCATATGATTCCACAGATCTCATTCGACAAAATAAAGTACTCAGAAGAAAATATACTGAGGTCAAAATAAATTCAAAATATCAAAAAAATGCAAACACTGCAACTACAGCACCAGAATTGACAGTTGCATTAGAACATTTGACACTTGGCAATCACAGCCTCCACAAATGCTTTGGAATGAACATTAAAGTATGATACCATTACCAAAATAAACCAAAATTGGAAATAAACAAAAAAAAAAAAAAAAGAGGTCCAAATCACCAAGGTTCTTTTCCGAGCATCAGCAGACCAGTTAAATACATTCCAAAAGACGAGTTCAGGGAATTGTCGACATGAAACTATTCGGATTCCTCAATAGTAGTCAATGCTGATCTTAACATTTGGGGACAGAGAGTGGAATCTAATTCCCAGTGGGGAATTTTTTTGCCTTTTTCTCGCATCTCTTATAGAATAAATACGGGACTTGTAGCATTTGTTCCAAACTACAGAAAGGAGCTACATTCTTAAACTATAACACAATGAATTTAAAGGCACTAATATTGAACACATTTCTATTTTTATACATAAAATATTGAATACAATTAAAGGCAAATTTAGAAGAAAAAAAAAAGTACATGCTCACCTCTGCACATTTTTTTGGGAGTACCAAACGCCCTATTCGCCCTGCGTCACTGGCACTTAACATCTTCTCAAACAAAGGAGTGATGACGGAGTTTGAGCTTCCATATGGTCAAGGTTCATAACATGCTAAATTTTCAGAGAACCACAAAAGGTAGGTAGGGAATATCATACAACGAATTATATAGCAATTAATTTTTAGGTTTCAAATCTAAAATAATATATAACCCTACCAAAATATCAGTGTATCTGAGATCAAATTCTGAAGCTGATTTTATCATTATGACTATTAATACATCTAGAATTCTGCCCAGAAATCCATTGATGTCAAAAGACCACATAAAATAGTGGATACTCTCCTGAGATTTGTTGCAACTCTTGATCAGTTATCCTTGGCCAGTATCGTGGAAGTAACTGATGTCTTCCCCTTGTATCCCCACGAGGTCTTCCATTGCGTACTTGAGTTTCAGCAGATGATTCCACTCCATTATGCGGACCAGCCATGAATGGCTTTGTAATTGCAGATGGAGGCATTAGTCGTTGTGATTGAGATCCAGAAACATTGCTAGGACCATTTGTCTCATTACATGATGAAGGTAAACCAAAATTGACATGTAACGATGATGTATCATCCTTTGGAAGAGACTGCACTGAAATATTTACACTTGGATGTGCCTCATATTTTATTCCTGCTGCAGGAGTGTTCTTACCAGGTTCAACAATCACTCCTTTTTTCGTCTCTACCGGATTGTTATCTCCTGCAAAACAGCATTAGTGTTACAAGCCATCCAGAACCATTTCTTCTCTATGGAATGTACTTAGTGCAGGTGCAGTATCAATACCAGCATTTTCATTTGCAAATCTTTCTGGTGGAACAAATTTCAGGCTGCTAGATGCGACTTTTTCAGATGGATCTTCATTTCTCGTCTTCTCCATGGCAGAGGCAGATGGGCGCTCACCACAAATCCGTTTATCAATCCCATTTGATCTGTCAATCTCATAAGGCATCCTTGGATGTAATTCAGACTGAGCCGTAGCTGTATTCCACAGATTGGGTGCATGACGCCACTGTGCAGCAACTGCACTTGACCCAGAGAATTGATTCCAGTTTTTAACAGAGAGATCTTTAAGTCTCTCAGGAAGGGGTAGATGCAGAAAGAAAGGGGAGGGCCACATAGGGTTTGGTGCCTGAGAACAAGATACAAACAAATTATTGAACATAAAATCATAAATCATACTTTTTATGAAACCAGGGGAGGGTATGAAGAATTCCAGCATCGGGATAAGGCAACATGGAAGAACTACCACTTGCAAGCAGGAATTTTACAATAACTAAGGAGTTTGAAATGGATGAGCCCCAATAGACTGGACATGAGATTAATGATGGCAATATTTGTTAAAATGTTATTAATTAAATAATAAACATTATCCAAAGGGAGTAAATATAGTAAGCGTAGTGATGGAGGAACTTAGATCCCATATAGATAACTGAAACAAAGAAAATGTATCTTGAAATTTCTACAAACTGACACTGCAATAATAAATTATAAAGCCTGAAAGGAAAAACTGAAACAGTATCTCAGTGAAAGGAATGCAGGAGGCATAGTAAAAATATACTGGTATACCATTCTGCTCTCAGCAAAGGTCATAGACTCATAGAGACAAAAAACTAACAAAACAGAGCATGAAAATGTAATATAACTTTTCACTTTTACATCGGATCAGTTCAATGCCATTATCAAGTTTCCTTGCAACAAATAAATAAAGAACTAGTCCCTACTTGTAACTGAGCACTTAGAAAACGGTATATTATGCCAAGCCATCATGTCCCTACTGAAAGTGTTCTTAATTATTGGATCAAGCACTCACTCAACCTCTTTGTTTCAAAAGCTACAAAATATAAGGCACAAAAGGCTTTTCTTTCAAAAGATGGCAAAATCTCGTATGAAAAAGTTTAGGAAATACGGAGTAATCATTGACTATGTCATCTGGCACCCGTAGTTGTATTACTCGGTAAGTTTAATTCAGGAATCAGCTGATCCACAGGAGATCAGTCACTCACCTGGTTAACTCGCACCTCCGGGAATTGTTTTCCAATTCTGTGGATAGACTGAGAGGGCTGGAAAAACAAACTTGAGTTAATTGGAATATCATCCAAGATGACTCAACAAAGATTTTAAAGTAAATTTTTCCTGAAACCTTTGTAACCCAATGTCGAGGCTGGAAAACAAACCTGAGTTATTGGAATATCATCCAAGATGACTCAACAGGGGTTTTAAAGTAAATTTTTCCTGAAACCTTTGTAACCCAATGTCCTATTCCAGTTTACCCTTTCCATTCTTCCAGAGTGCCATCCACCCCCAACAACTCTCTCTCTCTCTCTCTCTCTCTCTCTCTCTCTCTCTCTAAGTCAGTCATAACTCATATACTGATTATCAGGTCACTCATTTTAACTATGTTGGAGTTGGGGTTTTACTTTTCTCCTCAATAGTTCAAAGGCTGTAGAGTAGGATTTTTTGGGGGTGGGGAGTATTTTCCCTATTTGCCTGGATTTTCCCTATACATTTCCTCATTTCTGGTTTTTCATAATTAAAACTTCTCATCATCGGTTCACCAATGGACTTAGATCTGCTGACCAGCTAAGTGGTTGATTTCTGAGTTTTATAGCACTGAGATCTACATGACATTGTACCCAATAATGCCCCAGGTACTGAACTTGTACTTAAAGAGTATAGTTCTCTCCACAGTATCATTGATAGTCTCTCCTTACAGTATTGAAATTTTAACGTAAAAGAGAAGTAGTATACAAAACCTCATTACAATATCCCAATTGAAACATCAAGAGGTAGTGAATACCATCAAAATGAAATGGGCAAGAATGCCTCTTGAATTCCAACTTTCAAGCATCAACAACAACAACAACAACAACTCAGCCTTAGCCCAACTAAATGGGGTCAGCTACATGGATCCTTGCCCTCCAACCAGCTCTATTCGACGCCATACTTGATAGAAGGCCTAAGCTATCCATGTCTTTCCTCACCACTTCTCCTAAGGTCATTTTAGGTCTGTCACTGGCTCTTTTAGCTCCTTCAATCTGAATCAACTCACTTTTCCGTATCAGAGCATCCAAAGACCTCCGTTGAACATGACCATGCCACCTCAAACAACTTTCTCATAGCTTATCATGCATCGGAGCTACTCCCAAACCAGCTCTCTAATATGATCATTCCTTTATCCTTCCTAGTTTTACCACTCATCCATCTCAACATCCTCATATCCGCTACACTGAGTTTATGTATATGATGCTTCTTAAATGCCCAACACTCCGCACCATACATCGCATCTGGTCGTATGTCTGTCCTATAAGATTTTCCTTTAAGTTTTAAAGGAATACACCGATCACACAACACTCCGGATGCACCTCTCCACTTCATCCATCCTATTTTAATTCTATGTGAAACATCATCCTCTATATCACCTTCTTTATTTATGATTGAGCCAAGATACCTAAAATAATCACTTTGCAGAATCTCCCTCATCAATTTTCACCACCTCATTAACCATCCTAATGTAACCAAAGTTACACACCATATACTCTGTCTTCGTTTTACCTATCTTAAAACCTTTTGATTCCAAGCATCAAATAGAGCCAATTTATTTATTCAAGGCCCACTTTCCATTTATGTCACCGACTATTAGTCAAACCCAATCAGGATAAGGCGATGAATAAATCAAACTTGAGCCTCTCCCAAGACGAAAAAGCACATTTTCACCCTATTAGAAAACACGGAGGAAGGAGAATTGAGACAAGAAGTTTGAGACTCTAAAATGTTCCATTGCATATCTTGTTTCTACTTCTCCTATTTAAAAATTAACCTCTTCTTTAATGATTTTTATTATTCCACAACTACCTCCCCCCCCCCCCCCCTATAAGCCATTTGATGCGAACCTGGATTCTGAACCCTTAAATTCGGGATCGCTATGGGCCCACAAAGATAGCAAATAACTCAATTTAACAATGGGATGAAAATTTTGCAAATACCCTAAAATATAGAACCAACAACAAAGAAGATTACAGTTGTGTACGAGACTGTAAATAACTTCTTAGCGGGGGTATAAATGGAAACTAATAAAAAATGGTAAAGGGTAGGGGGTAGGGGGTAGGGGGTATTTATGGAAGACAGAAAATATGGGTTAAAAGCAATGAAGGGATGGTTGTCTTCTTCCTTCGACAACAGTCCAGCGCCAAGGGTTTTCGATCGAAGGAGAGTTCTCCCTACAAGAGCTCAAATCGACCTGAAGCTTAGGAATGTAAATCGCAACCAAGGACTCTATAAAACGCAGGTAAGAACAAACCTACACACTCACCTTAATAATATGATAGAGCCTCTGAAAGCTTGCCGGCGGTACTTGCAGGTCCAGATCTGCAAATGGTTGGATTTCTCACGATAGTGGATGAATGGGAGGGATTCTATGGGTTCGATCACCAAGGGAAGGTGTTCTTCGACCAAAAACTCAGGCTCAATTGATGCAAATAAGCCACTTAGAGGGATGATTTTATTGAAAATAAGCTTTGGGTTGGGTTATGTAGGAGTTGAGCTTTTGATCCCATGGGTTTATTTTGTAATTGGCCAATTTAATGGGCCTAAAATATGGGTAGAAAATAAGAAAACGGGATTTATTTCCTTAGTTTAGTTAGAGCCCCATTTTTTAGTTTGTTTTCTTCATCATTTCACTTTCCTCATCATTTTAGGTTACCTTATTAGTTAAGGATAGGGTTAGACCTTTCCTTTTTAGTGTCTAAGTCTATTTTTGAGTCTTCTATATAAGTTTGTAAGGGAGGCCAGCATTGAACACGAATTTGATTAATGAAATATTGGCTTTAGCCTTTGTTAAAATCCTGAGATAGGTTGGGTGAGATGCCCATTCCCTTCCCCATCCCCTTCCATCGGTTATTGAATCCAAACCCTAATTTTGTTCAAATTGAGTTCAAGAGTTCTACAAGCTGCTGGGATTTCTTTCAACTAATTGTCACATTGATTTCTTGAAGATTATTACATCAAGATTATTGCTGCTTCAACAGGTTGCAAATTTGTGGTTTTTTTATTTGTTACTTCAACCAAGGAAATTGTTCCTTCGTTTGAGTTTCCATTGTTCTCTTGGTTCCCATATTCTTACTTCCCATTGTTCTCTTGGTTCCCTCATATGATTTTTGTTTCCATTGCTCTCTTTCTTGTTCTTTGGAGATTTTTTTTCTTTTTGATCCTGCCTGGGATTAGACCTATTCTGGTCTAGTCTTACATTATCAACAGATTGTTTATTAGAGAGTTCTACCAAGTTTTCTATCACCAATGAGTTTGACAGCCACAGAACAAAGGTAGGGAACAAAGGGAAGGATGGTAATGGAAGAACAAGAGATAATAGAAGAAAATAAAGGTAGAGTATAGATGGATTGTACCTGAAACGAAAGAGAGAACATCAAAGGAGGAGAGAGAAGGATGTGCAGCTCTTAGCAGCTAACAGTATCAACTCAAAACTTTTCATTCCATTATCTCTTTGATTTTTGGGTACATGCATGCATATAGAGAAAACAAATATCTCTAATTATCCCTATGCCTAACTACATCAACTCTCCTATTCTTAAAAGAACTTGACTCCGTCGAGTTAGGTCATGAACCCAAGATACCTTTATAGTTATCTTGACACTGGGTGGCACGTATCTCAGGAAAGACGGTCGACTACAACTCCATGAGTGGGGAGGGGAGAATGATCCATAACTAGAGGAGACTGGTTGTTGTTGCCGATGAGGCATGTCTAATAATGTGTGTGCCAACATCAATTACGTATGACCTTTACCTTGTTGGTGTTTCATACTTTCATGCACCATCGTAGAAAATACCAACATGTCATTGCCCAGGTCATTCTGAAAGAATGCCACAGTGTGCCAAAAGGGGTGACTAAGCAATAATGGCCCAAACTGTAGGTGAACCTGAGCTACTACACTGGCCTCTTCTCGAGTTGTAAATCCAAAACCTCACACATGGATCTTTTTGAAGAGTTGCTTATGTGGGAGGTTGAGTGGTCAAACAAAATCAATAGAGATAAAATTTGCCTTTGCCCCAGTATCAACTACTATATGAACATCTGTTGAACCATCACTAGACAGAAGAATTCTTTTCTGTCTGAAGAGGGGAGCTTTCTCAACTAGTCTACTAGAGAATGATGTAAGAGTAGCGGAGTAGCTTCCATCTCATCATCATGACCATAAAGGAGGACATCCACTGGATCTGAAGGAGGCTTAAGATATTCCACATCATCTTTGTTCATATTGGCCAACACTACTCCAACTCAACCATAGTCAGAGGATAGGTATTGTTAGGACACTTACTGGCAAAATGACCTTACCACAATTACGGCACACAATGCTCTTCAACGATTCACTGCCTTTGATAACCTCTAACTTCCTTTCCTCCATACTGCGGGGTTCAGGCTTCTTTTCTTCGATTCAGGATGGTCTATAAGCTCAAAAGTTTTGAGCATGTTCTTCAAATAATTGTACTTCTCTTTAGTTGTCTTGTTATAGGCAGCCGCCACATCAACTAACCTGAAATCACCACTGGCCAGCTCTACGAATCTTGGTACTCAATCCACTGATATACGAAAAAATCCGTTGTTGCCTCTTGAAGTCAACACCTCAAAGACAATTTGTGGAATTCTATCGTGTAGGAATCCACATCCTTGCTTCCTTGCTGAACATAACCGGTTTGTGAAATAGTACCTTCTCGTAATTAGGAGTGGTGAACTTCTCATTTAGAATCTGCTTCATGTCCTCCCAATTAGTAACAGATCTAAGTCGCCTAAAAAGCCTCGAATGTAGTACGTCATCCCACCATGAACATGCATACACAATAAACTTGGTGGGGATGAGCTCGCATTTTTTATCGTCCGGAAAGGATTTATAAGTGAAAATCCTTTCAACTTGAGTAAGCCAACCAAGAAAATCTTCTGGCCCCTTTTCACCACTAAACTCTAGAACCCTCAATCTCAATGCCAGTCCAAGTCTGAAAAATTGCAGTGTAAAATCCTGGGGTATAGCTGGATCAAGTTTCTGCCTATGAGCATGAGGAGTATCTTCGAATGGTAAGGTACCAAACTGAACTGATGTAGACGTTCCAGTTTTTTTTTGTTTGTCAGTCCTTCTCATGAAGGCACAAAACTCTGTAAAGAGGTTTTGTGTTTATTCCATGAACTTATCAAGCTTGGCCTAGTCTTCTGCTGACCCTCAGCCAGTATCCAATATAACTTGTGCAACTCGGGATTGGTGATGTGAGATTGTCCTGTCATGATTGGTAACTGCTAGAAAATTCAGCTCTGATACTAATTGATGTGATCCCAGATTCCGAACCAACAACAAAGAGGATAGCAATTCTGTAATTACCTTAAAATTCAGGACCAACAACAAAGAAGATTATAATTGCATACAAAGCTGTTAATAGAGGGCGGGCCTTGGTGCAACGGTAAGGTCGTTCCATTGTGACCAAGTGATCACAGGTTCTAGTCTGGAAACAACCTCTCTGCAAAAGCAAGGGTAAGAAGTATTTTCACCTGCTCCATTTCCTGCCCGCTCCATTTCCCCAAATTCCTTTAATAGAGGGGGGTGGACCCCACCCAGGCAGTGTGTTTAGGCAGCGCCGCAGCGGTAGGGTGGTCATTTCCGCCCCCCTCTATTAGAGGAACTTGGGGAAATGGACCTGCCCAGGAAATGGAGCAGATAAAGGTCTGGGGTAAGAATGCGTACATTATGACCCTCCCCAGACCCCGCAGTGCACTGGGTACACCCATTTTTTTTACAAAGCTGTTAATAACTTCTTAGAGGGGGGTATAACTGGAAACTACTAGAAGATGGCGAAGAGTAGAATAAAGTAAAGCATAGGTGGCATTTATGGAAGATAGAAAATATGAGTTCAAAGCAACGAAAGATGGTTGTCTTCTTCCTTCGACAACAGTCCAGCAGCACCAAGGATTTTTGATCAAGGAGAGTTCTCCCTCAAAAGAGATCAAATCAACCCGGGGTATAGGAATGTAATCGCAACCAAGGATTCTATAAAACTTAAGTAAGAACAAACCCACACACTCGCCTTAATAATAGGATAGGGCCTGTGAAAGCTTGCTGGCTGAACTTGCAGACCTGCAAGTGGTTGAATTTCTCACAATAGTGGATGACTTATGAGAGGTATTCTAGGAATTCGATCACCCAGGGGAAGGCATTCTTTGACACAAAACTCAGGCTCAACAGATTGCTTATTAGAGAAGTTTATCATGTTTTCAAACACCAATGAGTTCGAGAGCCACAGAACAGAGGTAGGGAACTGAGTAAATAGGGAAAAGGAAAGATGATAATGGAAGAGCAAGGGATAACAGAAGAAAATAAAGGTAGAGGCATTCTTTGACACAAAACTCAGGCTCAACAGATTGCTTATTAGAGAGTTTTATCATGTTTTCAAACACCAATGAATTCGAGAGCCACATAACAGAGATAGGGAACTGACTAAATAGGGAAAAGGAAAGATGATAACGGAAGAGCAAGGGATAACAGAAGATAAAGGTAGAGTATACATGGATTGTACCTGAGACGAAAGAGAGAAGATCAGAGGAGGAGAGAGAGGGATGGGCAGCTCTTGGCAGCCAACGGTATCAACTCAAAACTTTTCATTCCAAAATCTCTTTCATCGTTGGGTACATGCAAGCATATAAAGAAAACAACTCTCTCTAATTATCCCTACACCAAACTGCATCACCATCTCTCATTTCTACTGTTATTATTCTTTAACTACCCCTCCACTATGTATTTCTGTCTTTCTTATTCTTTACCTACTACTCCACTTTATGTGACCAAAGAAAAATAATAGAACTTTGCAAATTGTTTCTTTTTCTTCTTTTTGCTCTGTTTCTTCCTGTTCTCCGTGTGCATGAAATATACTTGGGTTTTAGGTTACCATGTCTGGTTTGAATTTGAATCTAGGAGATTGCAAGCTTATGAATGGTTTCAGTGGATTCTACACAGAAAAAAGAAGAAAACAATGTATCAAAATTGGAACTTGATGGACCGTGTTCTGTTGGGTCCAGATATTCCTAGACCCAGTTTGAAAATCAATCATTTTATGGCCCCAAAGCAAGGAGAGCTATTAGAATTTGTAAGGCAAAGAGGCTTATGAACAGACACTAAAAATAGAAGCTAAAGCCTGTGCATCATTGATAACACTCTAGCATGAAAATTTTGTTAAAAAAAAAAAAAATGATCAAGCAGAGACTCGAACAAAATTTAACTTCACATAGTGATCGAAATGAAATAGTGTTAGGAAGACAAAGGAATAATAAGAAGAAAAAAAATGAATTCTGACCAGAATGAAGTGTCAGAGAGAGAGAGATCACCCTGATGAAATTTTTATTAGCACATGCCATGCACTCAACTCCTCCAGCATCCAATAGTGCAACTGCATGGAATGAAACAATACATCCGCAGTGCACCCGCTGCAGGCAGGAGAGCAATTCCATTAGAAGATTCAGAACATAAATAATCATGATGTCCCCAAAAAAGAAAAGAAATATGCAAGTAAGGAGACATAAGTAAGTATTTAGTATCAACTTCTCAAAAGTAATTACATGCATCTACCAAAGGCCGAACAGGGAAATGTGAAAACCCATATGTTGAATTTTCAACTCACCTTCCCACATGATTCACAGCTCCTCCAACCAGCAGCATCTAAGTGAAAAGTTTCACAATATCTCCCCCCCTCAAATGCAGAACTAGAGTCACATAAGAAATATCACCATATAAATTATAAAGAATATAAATATTAAAAACAATAGAAAATACCCAATCAATGTATATTTTTATATTTCTAGATACCACCAGTTTTAACCGATTGGAAACAAGTCTTGGTCCTTTTCTTTTTTCTTTTTTTCCAGGTGAGAAAGAGAGAGAAATGTTGTCTCAACTCTGCTTTAAGATGGAAAACTTTAACTCTTTGAGCTGCAGAAGCATAGTGAAGATGGATAATGGATGCAAATCTATTTCACCAACACACTTCAAAATTGATTCTGTATCTATTAGAGATATTTCAACATATATTCCTTATGCACACCTAAGTCTTGCTGCATATGGGTAGCATAGATCTAAATCTACACTGTATATTAATATTGATGCAAGTCAATTCCAGTTTAGCAAAAAGAACAAAAGAATTAAACTTCCTCACCCACAGAGAGCAGCCCTTCTACACATACACTTCCATTTCTTAACTAAGGAAATTCTGTAAATAGGTGGTGACCAATTGCAAAAGAATTAACGTCTCTTGGTGGTGGCAAGAAAATATTAAGAATAACCTTGAAGTGAGCTTGATCAAAACATAATGTAATACCAAATGGAAACCTGTTCTAAGATTGTGACCACATACATGATACACCCATAAAGAGGCAGCTCGGATTCAGATGAGAGGATGCGCAAAAGAGCATAGGCTAATCAATTAGCTCATGTTTCTCATTACAGGTCAAACAAAAGTGAGAGGGAAAGAGAGAGTATTAAATGAATCATAAGTAGTTGACAGAAAAGTTACTCAAAGTTTGGACAAGTCAGACACACTTTAAAAGCCTCAGTTAAACCTAAAAGACAATAAAAATGAGGAGAATAAACCCAGAAAGGCGTGAAAACGCCTATCGCACTAGATAAACAAGAACCTGAAATAGTTTCAGAACCTAGGAATTTAATCCACAAGAGAAAACGACCAGGACAAATTTCAAAACAAAATCCATCAGTGCCAAACAACAATCTTAGAAACTGGCAAACAGAGTAAACAAATGATTGACCACAGAGTTCTATGGACATCCCCTTCTCAAGAGAAATACAGAAAACAATAGGAGGGAAAAGCCTCCAACAGTGGATGCAATACACGGAAACCAACCATTGAAGCTCAAAACAAACATTCCAAACTGAACCACTCCTCTCCCCCTCCCGGCCCTGTACTACTCGTTAACTCCATGCAAAACGAGCAGTGAACAGTTAAAGAAGCTTAGAAACCACAAGAATATAAAACAAAGACTTGAAGACGTCCATACAGGAACGAAGCTCAGTCATTCAGTGAAGCACTGAAGCTACGAAAAGAAAAATTCAAACCTTTAGCTTCAAGAAAACCCAATTAACTAAAGCAGAAGCCCAGAACAGCAACAAAACCACTTAATCAACATATAAATTGATCGCGGGACATATCAGAATCCCAAGAGAACCGATCCAAAAACTCCCAACTCACTTAAAATTGGAAGAAAAAAAAAAAGAGTACTTTTCCATAACATCCGAGAAGCAGACACACACACACACACACACAGACTCAAGAAAAAGAAAAACAATAAATTTTGCTTACGCGCATCGATCGCAAAGCTCTGCAAACTCTCCATTCCGAAGGCGCCATCCATTCCGGGGCCGCTCTGGTTTAGCATCTTTACAATCCGGATTGAAACAACCGATCTTTGCAGAAGAAGACGACGACATCAAAGCTCTCAAATCTTTGTTATAAGTACCGATAAAGACAAAGGCCAAAAAGAAGAAACAGATGCGAAAAAACAAAACCCTAGGGATGTACTAGAAAAGGAGGAGAGAAGTCGATGGTTGTTGCTGCCGTGATCTGTAATCATGAGTGAGATTAGACAGACACAGAGAAACGTAAAGAGCGAGAGAGAGAGAGAAGGGTAGAAGAGAGAAAGAATAAAACAAAAAAGACAAACCGCCTTTAAAAGAAGACGACGAGGCGTGCCGTCGTCGTCGTCTCTCCTCTTTCCCCCTTTCTCTCTCTCTCTCTTCTGCTTTCTTTTGGTTTTCGCTCTCGTTCCTCACACTTCTTCTCTCCGTCTTTCTTGTCCTTGCTACTCTCTACACTTATCGTCGTCATCGTTGTAGTCGTCAATTCCGGGTTTATCGCTCGCTTTCCTATCCATCTTTCCTCCCAGTTCCTGCGGTTTTATTAATTAATTAATATATTATTTAACAAAAAAATTTAATTAATATAATAACCAAAAAAATAGTAATAAAATACTATTATATTAAATAAGCATGCATGGCCCGCGAGCAAACGTCATGCAGGCACGTAAAGTTCAGTGAAAGTATCCCTCTCTTTCAACTCAAGGACGATTATTCCCACTCTCACGCGCAGAATCACGCGCTTATTACTCCTTACTCTCCCAACTCCTCTCTTCGGACCTTTATCTCTATATTTCTTGGACAGGTCCATTTCCCCAAGTTCCTCTAATAGAGGGGGGTGGATTGACAGAAATGATCACCCTACCCTTATCCGGGCACATTGGCCTAGTGGGATCCACCCTCCCTCTATTAGAGGAACTTGGGAAAATGAAGCGGGCACGAAATGGAGCAGATAAAAATACTCCTCTTATGTTTGGGTTATTGGCGGCAAAGGAATAACAATTGTATCCTTCGTTACCAAAAAAAAATAACAATTGTAATTAATTAACAATTATGGTACAATCAAACCCGCCAGTCTATGGTAGTAGGACTGGTGCAGTAACCCATGAGTTGAGTCACAGTTCCATTGGGCCATTAGTATCAAATGGTCAACATTATTATGTGATAATTTTATAACATAAAACAGCATGGATTACCGCTTGCAAACCCATCCTAAGCGTAAGAGTTTCATCCACAATTGTTGAGGAATGGAATAGATGATTTGTGGCAGCCAAAAGAAGCCAACCCAATTCATCAAGAATGAAACATTCTTAACACATAGCCTAGTCCATAAATATTTGGTGGCCCCAAAGCTTTCGGCCTGATCCTAGTCCACGGCAAGATGGGAGTGTTGTGATCTTGAAGAAGTTGAGGTAAGGGTTATAAGTCATAATCTCTTCCACGTTCATATTAACCATGGCTATACAAGAGTGAAAAGGTGGCACGGTCACTTTGAACACTCTAACATTTCTTTGCTTCCAAATCTCCCACATTAAGTTATACAAGGTAAATAATGTAAGACTAATCTGTAACAGAGTAATAGGAAGAATACCTGTTATCAGTACCGAGACACGAACCAGAGAAGAGAACTCCAAAGAGCACTAACAGGAACCAGAGACACGAACAAGGTGAGTTGAGTCGTATCTAACATATACTTTCCTTAAGGTTTTAGATGCCCCCACTTCTACAACGGGGTTGACCTTGCACCTAACCCTCCAAGATGAAACAACTCCTAAACGTATAGGTTGTAGAACCTAATACGAGTACTACGGATACCAAACGGCTATACTAGCCCTCTGTTTATAGAAGATACAGTAAAGTAAAAAATCGTCTTTGGAATGAACAATTGCAGAGACAAAAAACGAAATCTGTTGTATATATAATGACAGGCAATACCTGGTATTTATAGTGTTGGAGTACCCTTTCATGAAGGCATATACCCATACGAATGCAGGTGACCTACGTACAGGGGAGCAACTCTTACAAGGGAGGTGTGACAGTACGTGTTTCCTTCACGTACAGGGAGGGGGTGTATCTATTCATATACGTGTACATCGTATACGAATAGGCATGTATGGTTCAACCGTATAAATGAACCATGGCTGAACCAAACCGAGTTTTAAAATAAAAAATTAAAACTCAAAAGTGCAAACCATATACTATCTAAAAATAAAGTTTTGCCCAAACCCACACCCACACCCCGACCCCGACCTTGGCCACGACCACGGCCCGACCCGGCTCGGCTTGACTCGACGTGTGCGCGTAATTCAAAAGCACCCCAAGGACCCCCCACACACTAGAGAGTAGGGTGACTACCTCTCCAAAGGGCTCACACCTTGAGGAACCAACCATATATATATACCCCTCAAGTTACTCTCTCACAACCAATGTGTGACTATTCTTGAGATCAATATTGCCTCTTGCACACAAGAGTGCACAACAAAATCAAACAAAAAAATGGAGGGAAGTAAAAAGGAGGGAATGAATAAAAAACACATTTTTGAAACTTTGACTCACTTTGACTCTAACGTGCTTTTTTAAAATAATGCATTGACTCAAAAGTGCTTTTTTGAAATAATAATACAACAATTCCCCCACAAGTTTCAAAATAGTGATACATAACGAGTGATAAGTATATTAGACATAGTAGGACACATCGTTGCAGGTGTCTTCAGGACTTAAACCTACACTAGGTCTGATGAACTACGCTACGGAGTACGAGTGAAGTCAGACTTGAACCTTTTCTCATCGATGTAGCCGACTAGTTCACTAGCCACATCCTACTAGTCGACCTTTTTGTGATATCCCTTTTATGAAGATGGACATTTTTAAACTGGCCTTGTCCCCTATCTTCTCTATAGATGTTTAGAGAATTCGCCTATAAAACTCTCATCGGTAGGCGACCTCACCTCCTACATCTATTTAGGTCAGTCCATAGTGTGCATCATAGTTAACACACCCCCACATTACATGAGATCCGACTTGATTAAGAGTCTATAAAACTCATCCTCCTTTTTTTGTGGTAGTACTACTTTTCCTATCTACCTAGAATGAGCTAAAATGTAGTAGTATAAGGCAGGTCATCTAGTGATTTCGTTTGTACCCTTTGAACCTAATTCAGGAATGTACCTTTTCACATAGGTTGGGTGTCCATCACATGACCTATGTCACAGGCCTTAAGCTCATTCCCTTAGATGAATCATGAATTATTTTTGTAGGCAACGGTTTTGTGAAAACATCAGCTAAATTACTTTCAGATTTCACAAAGTCAACAGCTATTGTTCCTTCATTAATATACTGTCTTATAAAATTATGTCTTAGGCAGATGTGGCGCTTCTTTCCATTGTACATTTTATTCTTAGCTTTAGCTATTGCCGCTTGATTATCACAATGAAGTGATATCGAAGGCAACGATTTTGGCCACAATGGAATATCTGCCATCAAAGTTCTGAGCCATTCTGCTTCAGTTCTCACCTTTTCCAAAGCTATAAACTAAGCTTTCATGGTGGATCCTGTTCCACAGGATTGCTTTACCGATTTCCATGAAATCGCTCCACCTCCTAGTGTGAATACATATCCACTAGTTGCTAATGTTTCTTTGGTATCTGAAATCCAGTTAGCATCACAATAGCCCTCTAACACGGCTAATTTTTCGCTATAGTGAAGACCATAGTCTATCGTTCCCTTTAAATATCGCAATAGTCTTGTCATGGCATGCCAATGCTCTCTATACTTGGATTATAAGTATATTGACTCAATTTTTCAACCGCTAAGGCGATATCTGGTCTAGTGCAGTTCATTAGATATGTAACTAATCTAATAATTTGTGAATATTTCTTTTGGGAGACAGATTCCCCCAAATTCTTTTGTAAAAAACAATTAAGGTCTAAAGGTGTTTTAACCGGTGATAAATCATAATAATCATACTTCTTTAGTATGTTTTCGACATAATGGGATTGAGATAATATAATCTCCTTTTCTTTTCTGATGATCTTAATTTCAAGAATTACATCAGCCTCCCCATGTCCTTTGTATCAAACTTAGACATTAAAAAATCTTTAGTTTGCTTTATAATGTCTAAACTTGTTCCCATTATCAACATGTCATCTACGTAAAGTACGATGAACACACATTTATCTTTATAGAACTTGCTATACAAGCACCTATCAGCATCATTTATGAGAAAATCATTCGATATAAGTACCAAATCAAGTTTTTCATGTCACTGTTTTGAAGCTTGTTTTAATCCATAAAACGATCTAACCAACTTACACACCTTGTATTCTTATCCAGGCATAATATAACCTTCCGGTTGTTTGATGTATATTTCTTCCACTAAGTCGCAATTTAGAAATGTTGTTTTCACGTCCATTTAGTGTATCACCAAATTATACATAGACGCAACAGTCATCATTACTCGTATAGCAGTTATTCTTGCTATCAGAGCAAATGTGTCAAAGTAATCTATATTTTTCTTTTGTCTAAAGCCTTTTACTACTAAACGAGCTTTAAACTTATTTAGTGATCCATCTGGTTTCAATTTCTTTCGAAATATCCACTTAGTGTCCAATACTTTGGAACCTTTAGGTAAGTCAACTAATATCCATGTGTGATTGGCTAGAATGGAATCTAGTTCACTTTTGATGACCTCTTTCCAGAACACGGCATCTAAAGATGTAACCGCTTCTTTATATGAAAAGGATCCTTGTCTACAAGGTAGACAACCCAATCACCGTTCAAAAAAGTAGCTTTCCTTTGTCTCTTACTTTTTTATAATTGACTTGAATCACTAGGTATAGGCTCAATTTCCTTTGACACTTCTTGTCCAAAAGATGATATAGTACTATCAACCTTACTTTCTAGTAAGTTAGACTTAAGAGGAAATACATTCTTAAATAATTCTGCATCCCTTGACTCAATGATGTTATTTTCTTCAAACACATCATGTATTGTTTTAATAACCATAAATCGATATGCAGTACTGTGCACTGCATATCCAACAAAAACATAATCACATATCCTTGGTCCTAGTTTCCTTTTCTTTGGTTCTGGTATAGTCACTTTGGCTAGACAACCCCATACCCTTAAATGCTTTATAGTAGGTTTTTTTCCATACCATAATTCAAAGGGTAACAATCCCATTTTCTTGTGCGGAACTCTATTTAAAATGTAACATGCCGATAAAATGGCATCCCCCCCATGTCTAGGGGTAACCCTGAGCTTATGAGCATTGAATTCATCATTTCCTTCAATGTTCGATTTTTTCTTTCTCCCACCCCATTAGACTCAGGTTGATAAGGGGCGGTGGTCTCATGAATAATACCATGTTCCTCATAGAATTGAGCAAGATTAGAGTATTCAGTACCTCTATCAGTTCTAAGCCTTTTCACTTTCCTCCCTAATTGATTTTTCACCTCTGCCTTATAGGATATAAAAGCATTACTTGCTTCATCCTTGGACTTAAGAAGATAAATCATGGTGAATCTAGAATGGTCATCTATGAACGTAATAATATATTTTTTGCCTCCTCTAGATTCAAATGACTTATAATCACAAAGATTACTATGCACCAAATCAAGAAGGCCACTTTGTCGTTCTATTGACCTATGTGGTCTTTTAGTGAATTTTACCTCCACACATGTGGGACACTTTGTCAACGGTTGCTTAATATGATTGTCTATTAAGCCTATCTCCACCATGCCATAAATCATAATAATCAATAAGGTTAGCAGAAGAAGCACTTGGCTTTTCTTTTATTATGTCAGTAACACTTAGTACAAATAGTCCATCACTTAGATACCCCTTGCTCACAAATACATCATTTTTTAGAACAACAAGCTTGTCAGACTCAAAAAGTAACTTTATTCCTACTTTGTTGAGAAGTGACCCTGAAATAAGATTGTGTCTAATTTCTGGCATATGCAGCACATTGTCCAAGACAAGTGTCTTTCCTGAGGAGAGCTTCAATGTAATTTTCCCTTTGTCGATAACCTTAGATGACTGGGAGTTGCCCATATAGACCTAATCATCTAAAATAGAATAACTCAAAAAAGAGTTTCGGTCCCCACAGATGTGCCTTGTAGCACCTGTGTCAATTATCCAGTCATTTGGTTTTTTAACCAAAAACACTTCGGTTATCATTGCTACAAAGACTTCCTCTTTAACAAGATTGACTTTTGCCTTATCTGGCATCACCTTCTTCTTATTTCTGCAGTCTTTCTTGAAGTGACCCGGCTTGCCGCATATGAAGCAATTTTCTTTCTTCTTCTTGAAGTTTGTATTTTTCTGAACATGATTCCCTTTCCTCTTGAGATTTGGTTTCTTCTCTGTTTCTACCAGATTAGCATTGGATCTAATATATCCAATAGGCTTTTCACCTTTGTCTTTGATACGATTTCGTTCCTATATTTTGATTTGAACTACCACCTGATTAAAAGACCAGTCTTTCCTCTTGTGTTTCATAGTAGTTTTGAAATCTTTCCAAGAGTCAGCTAGTTTATCAATCAAAGATTTTGTGACAAAAAGATCTGGTAAAATCATGTTCTCTTTAGCCAAATTCCCAACCATAACTTGGAATTTGTCTACTTGAGCAGAAATGGTTTCACCTTCCATCATCTGGAAGTTCAGGAAATTTGACACCATATACTTCTTTAAACCAACATCCTCAAGAGTATATTTGATGACAAGAGCAGTCCAAATCATGTAGGCATGGTCAAAGGAATTGTAAACATTGTACAGTTCATTTGACAGTGCATTCAGAATCCTGTTTTTGCATTGAAAGTCTACTTCTATCCAAGCAATCCTCTTCATATCAAGAGCAATATCCTCACTTGCCGAAGGCTTGGGATCAGTCAATGCAAATGCCACCCCTATTTGCGTCAAGGCAAATAGCATCATCTGTTTCCACCGTTTAAAATTCTGCCCGGTGAACTGTGATATCTTATCAAACTCTGAGACTATTCTTAGTTTTTCTATACCCGGTTGTATGGCAGCAATAGTATTTTGGGCAGCAGCAGCAGTAGGTGGAGGGTCCACAGTAGCAGGAGGGTCCACAGTATTATTCTTAGCCATAGTCTTACACAGGTAAAAGCCAAATAATATAAAACCTTAAGATTGTTATACAAGGCAAATACTGTAAGACTAATCTGTAACAGAGTAATAAGAAGAATACCTGTTATCAGTACCGAGACACGAACTAGAGAAGAGAACTCCAAGGAGCACTAACAGGAACTAGAGACACGAACAAGGTGAGTTGAGTTGTATCGAACAGATACTTTCCTTAAGGTTTTAGATGCCCCCACTTCTGCAACGGGGTTGACCTTGCACCTAACCCTCCAAGATGAAACAACTCCTAAACGTATAGGTTGCAGAATCTGATACGAGTACTAAGGATACCAAACGACTATACTAGCCCTCTGTTTATAGAAGATACAGTAAAGTAAAAAAACCGTCTCTGGAATGAACAATTGCAGAGACAGAAAACGAAATCTGTTATATATATAATGACAGGCAAGACCTGGTATTTGTAGTGTTGGAGTACCCTTTCATGAAGGGATATACCCATACGAATACAGGTGACCTATGTACAGGGGAGCAACTCTTACAAGGGAGGTGTGACAGTACGTGTTTCCTTCACGTACAGGGAGGGGGTGTATCTATTCATATACGTGTACATCGTATACGAATAGGCATGTATGGTTCAACCGTATAGATGAACCATGGGTGAACCAAACCGAGTTTTAAAATAAAAAATTAAAACTCAAAAGTGCAAACCATATACTATCTAAAAATAAGGTTTTGCCCACACCCATACCCTGACCCCGACCTCGACCTCAGCCTCGGCCACGGCCACGGCCCGGCCCTGCTCGGTTTGGCTGGGCGCGCACGCACGCCATTCAAAAGCACTCCAAGGACCCCCCACGCACTAGAGAGTAGGGTGACTACCTCTCCAAAGGGCTCACACCTTAAGGAACCAACCATATATATATACCCCTCAAGTTACTCTCCCACAACCAATGTGAGACTATTCTTAAGCTCAATATTGCCTCTTGCACACAAGAGTGCGCAACAAATTCAAACCTAAAAATGGAGGGAAGTAAAAAGGAGGGAATGAACAAAAAACACATTTTTGAAACTTTGACTCACTTTGACTCTAAAGTGCTTTTTTGAAATAATACATTGACTCAAAAAGTGTTTTTTTGAAATAATAATACAACACATTATGATAGCATAAGTGATATACATAAAAACAATCATTCAATGGGTGGATGATGTATACATGGACGAAGACCAGTCAATGCAGGAGTCTAAGGCATAGCTAGAGGGAACCGATAGAGAATGGACTCTTAAACATCATGGCCCAGGCAAACTCGAACTTCATGCAACAACCAACTCCTCACCATAGGCCACATTCTCCGAATCAAGGGAGGGACTACCCCCATTCTGCCACATAACAAGGATATTTGAATCTCCCCAAGCACAAAAGGACCCCAATTACCATAAGGACCCGACAACCGTTCTAGCAACTACCCTTCCTTTATATAACAAAGGGGCCCAAGGTACGATTCATTCTCTTTTACTCTGACTTACTGTTCTCTTCGTACTCCCTCCATATTTTACTATTGCGTGGGTCTGACTTAAGCATCGGAGAGTCCCTCCCTCGGAGTCTGCTCCGGATCTCTCTTGTTCTCTTCACCTAGTACAATTCTCTGCATCACCAATCCAGATTTCGGCGACAATAGATTGTCGCCATCTGTGGGAATAAGAGAGAGAGAGAGTAAGAGCAATCCATCTTGACGACAACAAGAAGTGCACATGTAGCAGCCTCAAGTCAAAATGAAGAAAATTGCATCGCCTCTCAGCATAGTTAAGGGACTCCATGTCTCGAGCGAAGCCTTCCCAATCCTCCGCAGTCCCACTGGCAGTTCGTCACAATGCAAACCGTGGCGGTAGGACCCATAGCCGAGGTACTCAGCAAACGTACCAACGACATAACTAGGTCATCTAGGATGTGCAACAACCTAATCTACAGGCTCCTATGACCCATGAGCAATTCCTTACCCTGCAACAACAGTTTTGAGAACTAACGTAAGCCATCTTACAAAATTCTAAGGCACTAGCCCAAGGCCATTCGCATGAGGCTCCACCCCTATGTCTCGGGACAACAATGGTAGTTGACACAGTAGTTTAGGGTCAACAAATTTAAGCCGTAACCCATGGAACCGCGTTAGTGACAAGCAGTCAAAACCCAATGATGGCCATAATGAAGTTGTTTAAAGCGCCAACTTTAAGAATTGTTGGGGACTCGAATTGGCACTGTTGAGGATGTTCCTAAGGTCCCATCCTGAATCCCGGCTCGAACTATAATACGCGTTGGCTGGTCGTTGTTTAAGGAAATAAAGTTGCACCAGTTCCAAAAGTCTAAGCTTTTGGCAGACTGACATGCTCTTGATCCTACAAGTGGTATCAGAGCAGGTGGTCACGGGTTTGAGTCTCCTTAAGGGCATGTCCTTGGGGGGATTGTTGGGGACGTGGATCAGCGACTCTAAGGGCCTTCCTAAGGTCCCACACCAGATCAGGACTCGAACCGCGTCGATAGTTGGTCATTATTCAAGGAAATAAAGTTGCTCCTCCTCCATTAGTCCAAGATTTTGGTAGACTGATAGGCATAAATGCTTGGTCCAACAAGAACCTTGTAAAGGGGAAGCTGACCAGTAACACCTCAACAAGTAGGTTAAAGAACTCTAGGAGCAATTCTAGAGGGTGATGAAAAACCAAGCTGAAGTAAAGAAACCAATCTTCTCCAGTAAGACAGCTGACGAATTCATGCCATTCCTAAAGGGCTTCAAAATGTTGACATTTGAGTATTACGATGGCGCAACCAATCTTGTACAATATCTGGAGGGGTTCAAGTCGCTCATGGCCTTCTATGGGGCCTCTGATCTAATCATGCGCTAAGCCCTCCCTACTACACTAAGAGGAGCGGCCAGGACCTAGTTATGCGCTTGAACCTGAATCGATCAAGATCTTTCGGGACCTTAGCACAACTTTTGCCACTACTTTCATAAGTAGCCAAAGCCACAAGAAGACTTCGGTCAATCTAACGACTGTGAAGCAGAGAGCCAATGAGATTCTCAAAGACTATATAGCCCATTTCAACCGGGTAAAATTGGAGATAGAGGACCTTGATCCCTCAGTTGAGTTTACCACGCTCCTTGCCTGGTGTAGACGTTGGATTTTAGCACCCCCCAACGATGACGACAATCGGATGCGAAAGACTGGCAATGCCCTTTAAATACTCTTTCCCTTCGGAGTGACTCGGACACCCCCTGTTCCACCTCGTTTCCACCTGTGGTCCCCCCCACATCCCTGGAATGACCCGACTGATGCCCTCGCCTGAAGCCCTGACCCGGCGGCATTGCGTGCGGCTGTGGCACTACATAGCAACATCGCGCACGGTAGTGGCACTGCACAACAGTGCCACGCCTGGCAGTGGCACTGCCCGGTAACGCCGCGCTCTACCACAGCGCCAACCGGCAGTTCTATGCCCTGCCACGACACCACCGACAGTGCCACATCTAGCCGTGGTGTCGCACAACAGCTCTGCGTGGCAACGCCGTGGCCAGGAGGCCTTACCCCTGCGGTGCCGCCAGGTACGCCAAACAAAATTTTTTATTTTTGGCGACGCCATCGATTTCGCCGTGGTGCTGTTAGATGGATTTTTGGCTATAAATAC
Source organism: Telopea speciosissima (assembly GCF_018873765.1). NCBI lineage: Eukaryota > Viridiplantae > Streptophyta > Magnoliopsida > Proteales > Proteaceae > Telopea > Telopea speciosissima. Next base: position 53,313,072 of record NC_057916.1, read on the forward strand.
CCCCACCCCTCATTTCAACGTCTCAAGTTGAGGAGAGGGGGGACCCCAGAGCACCAGTTTTCAGTTTTTTTTCCTTTTTTCCTAGTTTCGGGGCCCTGCCTTTGTCCGATTTTGAGCTTTCGAGCCTCATCCCTCTATCTGGAGTCTAGGTCCTTCGGACCCGCCTTTCCTAACCCATTTCCGCCCAAAACCCCGAAGCCTCCCATGGCCTAGTCACCCTGCCCGACATCCTAATTTCTAGTTTCTGAAGCGCTTTCCAACGTCGTTATTCTATTTGAGGTCCTAGTACCCGATGCATGTGTGTCGTTACTTTGCCCGATTTTCAAAGAAGTCTAGTTTCCAAAACTTTCCGACGCCGTTATTCTGTCCGAGGTCCTAGTACCCAACACCCGTACACTGTTACGCTGCCCGACATCCGGGTAAGTACTCTCCAAATATTTTTTGACATTGTTATTCTACCTGATATCCAGGTAATTACTTTTCGACGTCGTTACTCTGTCCGACAAAAGACAAAGCCAGTCTTTTGCCTCCACCTGAGCTGAGGGACACGACTCATCCCGTATAACTGCATTGGTTTAAATGCATACAAGTTAATCTTTTCATCGCATTTTAATTCCGTAACAATGTAGACTTTTAAATTATGACTGTGTAGTGTACAGTAGTTAATTTAATTAAGTAGTGTGTGCATCATTTTAGCTATACATGTGGGAATAGGACATTTATGAAGGAAGAATATTTGAAAACCAACATCTAGTAAAAAGACTGGTTTACCCGGGCGAGGTGGGTGCCTAACACCTTCCCACTCTCGTAACCTGATCACTTACCCTGAATCTCTGACCAGACCAAACAAAGTCCCATAGCCCTTCACAGGGCTACACCAATGGGTCCTAGGCCCTAATCCTAGGTGGCGACTCCATTTCATTTAATTGTATGACCCCCATCCCTTGATAAACCATAACCATTTGAGAAGATGCATTCCTTCTCTCTCTCCAACCGAGGAGCATAACCCAAACCCCCTTCGAGCTGCGGGGAACCCCCCCTGCAGTTTTGGGAATGGATCTTCACAATGGCGACTCCACTGGAGATTGATGGTCAAGCTTTCAATACTAGATGCTACCGTTGAACGCAAGAATATTCCCCCTTTGGCATTGTTTGATTGATAACATGTTTGGCTAACCCCTTTTATGTACTAACTGCATCATTCATCGTGTTCGAAGTGAAATCAAACGATGAGAGTACTCCCTTTTGTGCCTCTACCCTCGGGGAGGTGGGGTACATCATACTAAGTACTCAAAGATCGGATGATACCCACTTCCGCCACCACTATCATGCACACACAACCCCGTGGTTAGTCATTGGACCCCATATGTAGATATGGGTAATTCATGGCAAAGCCACAACCCTTGATATTTACTGTACGAGTTTAGAATCACCGACAAGGAAATTCACTAGTGTGCTGTGGGGTACTTTGCTACTAAAAAAGGGTACTAGTTTGATTACTTCGAGATCGTGTGACCTACTCTCCAGGTATATTAAAAGCACCACGTACTGATGATTCGCAATCATGAGTGATAGGTATATCGGTTTTATCAAGGGTGACCTTTTTCTATCCTATCAGCCTACCCATTGTATGCATCATATAGGAAATTTGACCATATATGATTAGGATACGCCATAAACTAACATAGCAAACCTTTGGCGCCAAAAACGAGGTTCTTGGCAATATATCCTCCTTAACGTAGTTTACTCATCATGGGAAAGAACTTCATTTGTCCCTCGACAGTCCCTCGATGAAAGGGGCACGATCGTCTGGGATGGTGTATTAAAAAAAATGTAGCCTCGATAGTCCCTCAAAAAATGGTACACCACCAAGGACATTATGTCGATAACGGAGCTCTGGTTATCCCAAAATGGAAGGTACTCTACATTAACTGAGGATAGACCGTCGGGAGATCCTCGAGAAAGCCTTTTTGTGATGATCCTAATTCGATCTCTGGGAGCCATCAAATAAGGGAGGATTTATGGCAAGAAATGGAGCGAAGAGGTCAGAAACGGATCATCATGCTACCCAACCACTGTTTGTATATTTGCTTTGTAAACCAGAACATAGATATGTATATATACATATATAAAGAAATTAAAAAAAATGATAATTTGTTCGTCACAAAAAATCCTTTATTTCCCGCTTAGAACTGTCAGGCCGACCGATTAACTCGGGTCCACCTCCACTAGTCTCCATCCCCATCGTCCAACAAAAATCCCAGCCCATCTTCTTGCCCCGCGAGGCAGAGTCAAGTAAGGTCACCTCCTCTTCCGAGTAACATGGATCCACTAGAGGCCGTTTCTTTGGAAGAAGTTTTGAGTCAAGAAATGGTCAACATGCGAAGAGAGATGACTGAGATGAGGCAGCTAGTCACACAGATGGTTCAGGAGATGCAAAGTTAGTTTTAAGGCGATAATGCGCAAATCCTCGGAGAACCTAGGGTGACGCCAATACCCATAGTACAACCCAAGGTTGTGATAGAGGAAGAAGAAGTTGTGGTCCTTAACACCCCATAGAATCCCCCTAAGACTGAAAGAGAGAAACAGATGAGGGAAAAAGTTGAAAAACTAGAGATTGCTGTACAAGGGAAAGCAGTAGCAAAACTAGAAGATGATTTGGTCTTCTTCCCAATGGGGAGGATACCTGAAGACTTTAAATGGAGGCTTAACAAGTTTAACGGGATGGGGGACCCCAAAGCCCACCTGAAGATCTTTATTATTGTGGCCAAGTTATGGGAGCTTATAGAGAATCAAATGGGTTAAGCCTTCCTTTACTCATTGGCTGGATCAGCCCTGAGGTGGCTCACTCAATTAGACCAGACTTAAACTCAAACCTGGTCGGCAGTGGTGAAGGAGTTCACCAAATAGTACTCTTACAACACTGAGGTAGATATTACTCGACGTGAGTTGGAAACCTTGAGGTAAGGGGCCGACGAAGGATTTTCCAATTTCATTATGAGGTTCTGTGAGAAGGCATCTAGGATGTGGAAACGTCCGAATGAAGTAGAACAAGTGGAAGTAATTCTAGAGAACTTACATAGGGAGTACCACGGCCGCCTCTATTGTCAACACATCAAAACCTTTGAAGCACTCATAGCTATGGGGAAGTGAATTGAAGACAAGCTCTTTAAAGGAAAGCAAGCCCAAGCTTCGACTAAGGAGGCCTCTGGATCTTACCTTAACAAGAACAACAAAGTAGGAGGAGGGAAGGGTCCAGAGGTGAACGTGGTCACTGCCGGCCAGTACACCGAGAAGAAGACTTTGCCGACAGCCACTGCGCCATTGGTTATCCAAGTAGAACAATCAACCTCTCCTAGACAATTTACTTTTGGTAATATGACTCTTACTCGCCTCTTCTTCAAGCTCAAGAGGGAAGGGATGCTGGATGTCATATCACCGAGATATGTAGATTTGATCAATCTGCCTCCGAGATACAAGCTAGAGTTACATAGCTACTATCATAATCAGAAGGGTCACCAGATCGACAGATGCATACACCTCAAGCATGCCATACAAGACCTGATCGACGTAGGGAAGACAACATTGAAAGTAGAACAACAACCCAATATAACTACTAACCCTTTGCCAAACCATGGGGTGAATATGTTGCAGGAGGATCTTCCTTATGAAGACCCAACATTCATGATCCAACCTACAAGATAAGGGAGGAATCTTATGGATTCTTGAATTTATAGGGCTATCCTAGCAGCCTAAACCAAGGAAAATGAGAAGAAAAGAAAGGAGTTGGAAGCTCTAAGGCAAATGCCAAATGAAGGATTCTCTGACTTCGTCAAAAGATTCCGTAAAGAAGCAGACCAGATGCAACCTAGCCTAATGGAGGAATAGAAAGTAGGCATAATCCTGGAAAACCTGCATGGAGTATATCATGAGTATCTTTACCCTCAGAGGTGTGAGATACTGGAAGAATTCGCCACCTTAAAGGGGTCACTTGATGAAAATAAACTTGACTCCCCGAGATCATCCATGGAATCTGTAAATGCCTTGGAAGAAGGGACAATGGGTTTAGACCCAACCACTCTAATTCGGCCCGTAAGAGGTCCCTTGAAGGAGTTGAAAAGAATTTGGAGGGGTAAGGTGCGTCTCATGTGGCAGATGGACCTCCCAGCAGAAGCCAGAACCAATATCAGTAATTTCCTAAGAGATATGTACAGAAGAGAAATGATTGAAGCTCAGCCCATACCTTTTCGCAGCTGAAGCCGATATGCTCGGAAGAGGAGAGCAAAAAGGATGATGGTGGGTGTCTATTGTGCAAGAACCAACTGCAATGGAAAATTCAGAGAAGGTGGACAATGGTGTGATCGAGGGAAGGGAATAGTCTTCGACCATTACATGATGAAGTTGGAATACCTAGAGAATGGGTTAGATATCCTTGGGCCTCATGCGCAATTGAGAAAGTTCGGGTTCACCGATTATGAGATCAGCCACATGGCATATGTGGAAAACTTAGAAGATGAAGAAGAATGTGCTAACCCGATGGTTCACATTCAACCCATTAGGGGAGAGCCACCTGAAGATAATATGAAAATCATTGAAGAGGTCACACCAAGCTTGATCCAAGCTGTATCCACACTGGCCATTGGTGAGACTCTCTCTGGAGACACTTTCCTTATCCAAATGGGAGGAAGTACCGATGACAGTGAAGAAGAAGATGTCGAGTCACATTCTGAAGATCAGTTCTCCATTTAAACTACAATAAACAATATTGGAGCAGAGAATGATGGAATGGACCCAATTGATCTCATCCAACCCATACCTCCCGAAAATGAGGGAAGTAGCAGCATTGAGGGAGAAAGGTCTCTCAAAAATCCGAGAAGAGTATGGTTCATCAAAGAAGAAGACTTCAATAGATGGGGCATGAGCGTCTTCCATCAAGTGCAAGACATCCTTAAGCTAATATCCACGACCCACAACATCATGTATGAAGCAACTTTCAGTTTCCCGAACATGGTATGTGGCCATTTGGCGGAACAAGTTGAAAAGATAGAATTACCTATAGAAGAAGATGCACTTCAGAGAATGTTGCATGAGCTGAGGAACATGGCTTGGCTGAACCTGGCATTAACCAGGAATTTCTTTGGGAATCCACCCCAAGATCCTATGTTATACTCAGATGATTTCCCCTACGCCGGTCCACCAAGAATGATAGAAGAATGGAAAAATTGGGTCAGTAACATCAATACCGGAGATCCATACTTTAATCCAACCAAAGGAATTCACCCTATTGATAGCAGTGGGGAAGAAGAAGAGGACTGAGGTCGTCAGGATTTTGAAGAACAGACAAATGAAGAAACATCTAGTGAAAGTTTAAACAACAAAGTAATGGATGAAGGCACTGGTAGTGAACTACCCAGTGAAGCATCTGAAACAGAGGAAGAACCTATCATCAACTAGTATGAGGAAATCTATGGGCCAAGAGCTTGGTCCCTTCCATTCGAAGGAAGGGGGATCCTCAGAATGGTTGATAAGATTCACCAAATGCTCTTTAAGGTAGTACATACAGATGAAAGCTATCAGGAAGAACTGTAATGGCAACAGCCGGTGAATGAGAAATGGCCATTACCTCAAGTCCTAAAAGAATTGGAAGATGAGGTCACTCTCGTGTTCGCTCTGGCAAAAGATTTGTGCGGAAGTCCTCCAGCATCTCCAAACCGTGGAAGTGAGGAATATTATGAATGGGCACAAGCACATGATAAGTTCTATCTCTACAACATCAATGTGGATGATCAGGTGAGAGAACCCCCAAGGAACATTCATCCAGTGATCTCCAGTGATGAAGAAACATTAGAAGATGAAGAGCATTTTGGATCCTCAGCTGAAGCCATGAGGTTCCAAAAGTTAGCTAGTGAGGTCTTGGAAATGATCCAGCAGATGATGCTGGTAGGCCCGAGAAAACCAGAACATGACCAACTTGTCAGGCATCTTTATGGGAAGCAAGAAGCCTTGTCCAAGATTCTTCAAAAGGCTTGAGAGACGATCGCTGCCTTGAAGGCGAAAAGTGAAGTCACTTGTCCGAGAAGGAAGAGCCCAATGGTAGGAACCCTGGTGATAACTGAAAGTGACCTGGAGGATGATGAGCTGTGCCCGGTAGAGCTTATTGTCAAGGGAAGAGAACCTAAAGTATCAAAGACCTAGAGTGGAAGAAATTTCAAAGATAAGGGTCTGATTGTGGAGAAACCGTACTCACCTGCCTTACCGCAAAGTAAGTACAAGCCATAAATTCAAGTGTTGAACAAATTGAAGAAGATACAAGCCAATATCTCTGGAGGTTGTTGATGGCCTCCCCGCCACATCGGGAAGCAGTCCTGAAGGTACTCAACAAAGTTCAGGTACCAATAGAGATGGGCCTAGAAGAACTTTCAGACATCGTGGGGGCTACCTGGAAATGGGACACATTCTCTCGT